>NW_008685394.1:432108-442406 GCF_000695815.1 Acanthisitta chloris
CCTGTACCTGCCTTCTTCCTCTTCCAGAACCAGGGAAGTTTTTCTGCAGGTTCAGAAACAGCAGTGACATCCATCAGTCCCCTCAGTGTGCCTAGGCAGAGAGGGGCCCTCGGGTAGCAGTCTGCAGGCTGGCTTTGTTTAACACACTGGGTTAAACGCTACTTTTCTTCTAATGCAGTCTTCTCTCTTTAATTGCCCAGGGTGTTTTATCTCTTCTATCTTGGCTTTTCTCCATGTCTGTATTTAAATTCAGGTTTTCAATTTTCCCTCTGCTTTTCCCTTCCAATTTTCAATTGCAACTGTTATGATCAGCTGCTGCTTTGTTCTTCTCTCTGATCCTTTCACCACCCTGCTGAGGTGAGGTCCTTCATTCTTCAGCCCCACGTGATGTGAGTGGGTGAGCAGTGAGCAGATGACAGAATTAATTTGCAGGTGTCTCCCTCCTTTTGCTTTTGACATCCCATCATTTGCCATGTCCTTATGTCTAGGGGGTTATTTCTCAGTGTTGTGCAATCCTTTTCTAGGTTAGCATTGAGCAATCTTAATTATTTCGGAGACAGCCTTTATATAAAGAGATATTTGTTGAGGAAAAAGGCTTTCAAATGTTTTTCCTTTAAAAAAAGGTTGAATACAATAAAATGGAGAAGGCAGGAAAGTAGTGGCATAATTTTAAAGCATATCTGCAGCTACTGGAGTAGTTTGCAATAGGACAAAAATGTACAACTTGAAAAACTAAAGATAATAATAGTAAGATTCATTGCTGTGTGTTCCTTTTTAATCTTAGGAGATGACATATATAGAAGGTTTGGTCTACTGTGCATACAGTTTTCTCCTGGTGAGGTGAGGCACGTCTGTTTGCAGAAGTGCAGGGTGGTTGACTTGTATATGAACTTTTTTATTTACACTCTCATTTGTTTAGGAAAACTGGGATGATTTACTACAAAGACTGCTCAGAGCACTCCTCCTATACATCCATTGCATGTCTCATTGTGCCTGCTGAGAACCTTTCATCCCTACCATTAAATTTCCAGAGGGGATAGGGTAAAGGAAAGGTAACCTGTGCATAATGGAGTCAGGTATGAGTGAAAAATTCTAAACATGTATTAAGTGTACACTTAAATCTAATCCTAATTATTTAATTGCTGTTTAATTTCTCTTTCAACATTCTAGTGTGTTTTTTATTATTCAATTTATTTTTTAAATATGTTGGGTGATCCCCCCAAAAGACATTGTCCTTAATCATCAACATTCTGATTCATTTTGTGAGAAGAATAAAAGTTAAAATGTCCAAAACTGTAGGTCCCATGAGAGGTCCTTTGTCTTTGAGTACTCCAGATATTATTTCCGGGAATACTTCGGTTATGCCTAGCCTTGAGGGAAATCATCTTTCTCTTTCAGGAGTTTCTTTTCATTATTTTAAATATTTTTGAGAATGACAAGTGAGATTAGCTGAATGCAGTACACATTTGGGGAAAGGAAGGATGCATAAGAAATCTCAATGACATAAGCACCAATATTCCTTTTTATGGGCTTCATGCTGTATGTTGTTGTATGATTATGAAAAGCAAGTATTGCTAACGTGTCATTAGAAGGAGACCCCATTTTGTTTATCTCTAACTGTGGCCTTAAATGCATAAACCTCTTAGTAAAATGAATGTGTGCACATCTGTGATGTAATAGCAAAATAAATAACAGATGGAAACAAATTTGTAATTCTTCAGTATTCACTCTGAATGATAGTTGATTTTTATGTTCAATATTACAGTTCATAACTGGCAGGGAAATAAGAATCCAACTGAATTATTAAAAAACCAGAAGTATTTGTATAGATTTTTTTTGTTAAGCTTTCAGGCTCTATGTTGGGACTGTTACTGTAAATTATGAATCACATCTAGAATTTAATAAGGTTGCGTGATACATTTCAGACTAAATGGAGTGGTGCTAATTTATTGCTCATAAATGACATAAACATTCAGATTCCTTTAGCTGGTTTTATGTTCTTACTGACTTTAGTGGGAATTACTGGTACGAAGATCTTTGAAAATTAGGGCAAAGTTCTGCAAAGCTGTTTGTGGAGTGGTTTGCAGACAGATGTGCAAAATTCAGTTCTGACAAAATCAGAAATCATCAGAAAGCTCAATCCTATCCCAGCATCTTTGTAGGAAGATGATCTCTTTTCTACAAATTGACTTTCGAACACCCCAGATTGTTTAAATAGTATTTCACATCATGTGAGGCTTCTACAACAAAACTGGCATCCTTTCGGTGAAACTGAAAAGGTTTTAGCACATTTGTGTTGTTGCTTGGTTTGCTTTTTAAACTAGCTCTCTGATAAACTTTTAATATTAACCTAAAGCTGGGCCAAGCCAAGCTGAATGAGCTGAGTTAACTTTGAGATGGGACAGAGCATTTGACCAGCTGGGGAAGGTGACAGAGTGAATGCTTAAGCCAACCTGTCTAATAAGGGAGTCTGTCACGGTTCTCCCTGTCACAGAAGGCTCTTTTACATGCTCTATTTATAATGTCCTGTTGCCTTTTTATTGTGCCTTTAACAGCTATGCAAGGGTGATTAAAAACAGTCCCCGAGTTTCCTATGTCACTTTTCACTCATCATCACTGGTCTGAATGGTAACAGTTTAAACCCTTCCATGCCCATTAGCCTGTTAAGAACATAACATTGGCCTCTTTCTTTTTCTTGCAAACTTCATGAATCTGTATTATTAATTTTTCATTGTCAGGCTTATGGGAACAATCCAAATCTGGAAATTTAAATAACAATTCATCTTCCTTGTTTTCTGGTCTTTGAATTCCTCTGCGCAAAACTCTACTTGACACAAGCATTACTCTAGAATTAGTTTCACTGCCTTTGCCTAGCAACACAAATACATTTTACACTTTCCAGGTTTCTCCTGTTGACTTCTAAAGCTGACTGTTGTCACCCGCATATCTTTGTTTGCTATTTATTTGTTACTAGGTGTCATGTCTCTGGATAGACTCCCCGGGCTGGATGCTCCCCAAGCTCTGTCTGTAGGTCCCACCGCGCTGGAGCTGAGCGCATTCAATCTTCCTGACTTTGAGCAGAACCCAGGACTGCCTTTGGCTCAGGGCTCCTACACGCCTTCCCAAGGCACACTCTCCTAATTGCTCAGACCTGTTCTCTGCTGCTTAGGCCTGCGTTCATGCCGGATCTCCGGGAAGATCCTCGTGCTTTCACAAAGCTCAAATATTTGCACTGTTCTTCTTCAGAATGAGGTGGAAATTTACACTCTGAACTTTTGACACTGCACAAAATATACTGAATCCAAAAGAAAGAAACATCTTTATGTCCTTGCATAATTTTCTTCTTGCTTTAGAAACACAGATTATAGAGGGGGGCACAATCCCTCTTTGCAACTTGTTTCTTGCTGCCAGTCAACTCCCCTTCACTTTTGCCATTACACAGTAAGGAGGGTTTATTCTTTGGCCCAAAGCCTGTGCCTTTGTTCATCTCTCCCCTGCTTTTTGCATCATCTGTCTTCTTGATCCACCCTATCTTCATGGATTTAAAAACAGTGTTTAATTCTGTGCTCCCTTTGGATTGCCCCAGGAGGGTGGTTCTGCCTTCTCAGGCAATCCTTAGCAAACTTGCTGCCCAGCTCAGCACATTCTTGAAGTGTTAGCAACATCTTTGCTTGTTCTGTAGTTTCTCTGAAATAGAAGGTGTCAGAGGACACTGTCCTCATCAGATTTACTTGGTGTGTGAAATGGAGGAGAAAGAGTTAGGACATGAAGGCACAGCACAGGTTTGCCACTGCCTGTCCTAGGCTCAGTAGGAGTTGGCATTGTTGTTGTTCCTAGTAGCATCTGTGCTGTGTGTGCTTCCCAAGTCACCAGCCCACCATGGGTGCTGCTTACCACAGTGGTAGAGGAGGGCTGGCTCTACACCCTGGTGAGTATGTCCTGCTCAAGCAAGGGAGCAGCACTCGAGCTATCTATCCTAGTGTAGGGCACAAGAGACCTTGGGGATGGGCTAAGCTCCAGTATCTTACTGGATGTGTGGGACAGCTGCTCCTGGCGGCACGCAGAATGACTCAGAAGGAAAAAAAGTAGTAGCAGGTAAGTCAGTGCTGGCTGCTCAGCAGAGACTTGTGCACTTGCAACCACACCTAATATTTGTGATTTAAGAGCTACCGCCAACACATTCTGCACCCACAGATGCCAGTGGTGGTGGGAGCCCCTGAGCTCCAACCTGATTTCCCTGGCTGTCTCTCCTCCTCTTGCTACCTGCCCAGCTGCAGTCCCAGAGATTGTCACCCATCCTACCCACTCACACGCAGAGGATTTTCAAACAGGGAGAAGTGGAACAAACTTGTGAGCACAGCTCAGCTGTCTGCAAGGAGCTGGTGCTCATGGTGGTCCTCAGCATATTCCTTGAGAGAGTCGATTCCTTTCAAGAGCGTAAATGAAATGTTAGTAGAGAATGTCCTGGGGGTGTGTATGTGTGTGGTGGTTTTGCATAATATACAAGTGATTTCTAGTTTTGTTGACTTTTAACAACGTGTTGTGTATATTACACAAATGTGAGGTTACCTATTTTTTCTTTCCTTGGACAAAAAGAAGGCATTTGACTGGAGATTGCTTGTTAGTGCACATGTCCCTGCTACATACACATTCATGAATCAGTTGCAATCAGTATTGGGAAATATGTTGTTAATATAATTGGCTGGATGAAATGAAACATTTACAATGAATAGAAAGATACTAAAGGACTTACATTAAAAAAATTCTCAAAAGCAGGAAAGGACATGACCCTCTTATGTCAGTGATGGGTTTTGTTATTACAGGAATGAGAGGCTTAATTCCTGGAAGTGCTAGAATGTCTTTTTGTTGGCTGAATGTGTCCTTCATAGTAGTCTGTTTGTCATCCCAACCTTTTTCTGAAAATGGAATTCAGATTTCTAGCCAAAAACATAATATTTTTACTTTGCATTGAGGTTATGTAACAGATGGTGAGCTAAAATGCTTTCGGTGTTTCAAAATGATTTGATGACTCATAAAACACTTTTTCCTCAGATCATGTTTTGATTCTATCTAGGGATGAGTAAAACTGTTGAATTAGAGAAAACTCCATCTAAAATATTAGGCAAGTATTTGAATCATGAAAATCTGTTGGGATTTTTATTAATTCATTTTCCTGTGACTTGTCCTATAGTAGGAAGTACTTGAGATCTCAGGAGAGAAATGTGCAATTCCTGAAATGTTTAAGGAATAGCTTTAGTTTATTCAACACTGAAACTGCAAACAAAACCTTCAAGTTCCCCAAAAGTTCAACTATTATGTTTCAACTGGAACCAACATAAGGTATCTCTCTTAAAAACTGCTGTTTTCTCATATATTTGGAATCAGTGTGAACCAGGTTCCTTTGGAAATCCTTTAGAGGGTCTATTGGGAATTAGATGTCTAGTTCCTTAACACTTGTGTGATGGACAAACTTGAAAGGCATGGGTCCAGTTTTGGATCTAATCAGTTCCTGCTGGTAAGATCCATCATTTCTTTGGACATTCTACGAGGTGCCCTTAGCTGCTTTTGCACCTCTGTTGAAAGTAAGGTAATGCCATTGACTCTGATAATTAAGTCTTGGCAATGCATATTTGGTCCAAATCCTCCCTGGTCACAGTTCAGTCTGACCCCTTTTAAGAAGGAAGGCTAGTCATGATATTCTCCTTACAGCAAATGACATTTTGGGGGGTTAGAAGAGGAACAGGATGGTGTTTGATCTTAGCATGAATTAATGTATTTGTGAGATCTGAGTCAGTCTCAGTACCCACAGAACTGTCTGAATCAAGGGGGCAGACAGTTCTCTGACGTGGTGCTTGGAGGATCTGACATAGGAGATGGCCACTAGCCAGCTTTTGAGTTCAGGATAAGGATTTTCATTCAGAACAAAGAGTATTTATCCAGGCCTAAGAGAAAAACTCCATTATCATACCTTACTACTCAGCTGTGGATATATTTTTAAGTTAACATACACATTACTATAGAAGAAAGCAGGAAACGAAGAACACTTCTATCTTACAAGTACACAAAAGTATATTATGTATACAATGAATATACAATTTTGAAAGGGCTCTTAGGCCTGCTTGTGATGTTTACATAAAGAGTTAGGATTGCCATTCTGGGTGTATTGGCAATATTTGCCTGAAAAAGAGATGCCATCCCTTGGACTTTCCTCTCTCTTTTCTAAGTTATTTTTTGTTCTGTCTATCTAGTAGCGCAAAGCTTGTTTTTCTACAAGTTTCTCTATTTTCAAAGATGATAGGTAGATGTTAGAGTTCCAGCTTTTCTTCCTGATATTCCATGTGTGGCTCTATTTGCATTCTCTCAGCTCATGTTTTCTCAGATGCAGAAAATTATGTAATTAGTTGTGGGGTCTCATACCATCGTTTCAGAGATGTTTCCCATTTAAATTAAAGGCCTGTTCTTCTACCCAATCAGTAATTGTCTAGATCTTTTAAGATCTCCTTCAGCTTGATTTAATTGTTAAACATTAATTTAGTGGGAAAAAGGCTTCAAAGGGGGAAAAAAGAACTGCTGGAGGGGCAAAATATTAATAGGTGCTTAAAAGCAAAACAGTAATTCTTCCCTTTCTAAGCTTGCAGCCCTTCAGGCCTAGTGGAAAAGAAACAATTGACTGTATTACAGGATTATATAGGTTTCATTGACTTAAAATGAACTGAAAGCAGCTGTAGGGAGATTTACCTCAAGTCTTTATTATTAGCCATATGAGGCAGAAAGAAAAACAATGTTTTGTTTGAGTCAGAAAATACAATTTTCAATGGTGGTTTAGAAAAGGTTAGATAAAGAGAGCATTGCTTTTCAATAGGGAAAAGGTGAATAGAAAAATTCTGTTTTGCCAGCTTTATATACCATATGAAAGATTTCAGCCAGCAGAAAAGGAGTCTATCTTATACTTCTAGGGTCTTTGTTTTCTTTCATTTCTGATGGATAATCTTTGAATTTAGTACACTTGATATCTCTTTTACTTACTAATGACAATAATACTTGACTCCTTTGAATATTTCTACCATGCAAATGGAGATAAAGATCAAAAATGTTTGCTTTTTTACAAAGAAAATGCTTCTAAAGTCTGCCTCTCATAGAAAAATACATTGGTACAGGTTTCCCTCTAAGTTTTCTGCCCTTGGTTGTTAAAAATTCTAATTGAGAAAGAACTGAAGGGTTTTTAGAAAAAAAAAAGTTCAGAATGCAAAGGCAGCATCTATTCTAATGATCCAGAATATTTCCTTACTGTGAAATTTTAAAAATATTTAGGATTATTTTACCTATCATAGACTTTGTTTCTTAAAGCATCCAAGTCATTAAAATGGAATTAACAGCAGTTGTTTTATAAACTGTCTATACTAAATTACTTTAGCAATTCAGGATGTTGCTTTAATTCCAGTGATGTGCTGGGAATGGGAACTGCTCACTCTCAGGCAAAAGTACAGTATTGTCCCACAGTGCTGAGTGATAAGGAATCTGTAACCATATACAACATGAGTAAAAACTGATTCCTGATACCAGTAACAAGATATTACTGTTTCAGAAAATCCAAAACTTTCTGTTGTACTGGGATTTCTGATACAAATTTCTTATTGCTTATAACTGTCCAAGGTCACATGTATTTTGTTAGGTGGTGGTAATGAATAGATTGGGAAATACATATTAGACTTTTTCTTCCTCTGGGTTGTTCAGATGAAATGCTTTCATATAAATGTATCCACAGCAGTATTCATTACGATGCAGGATGGAATTATGCAATTCTGAACATTAACATTAACAGCTGTATATTACTTCAGCATTACAGAAGCAACATTTCAGCAGAGCTGAATACTATTCAGAGATATAAAAAATAAGTACAAAACCAAAAAAAAATATATGGACATAAAAGAAAAGCTGGAATGAAATTCTCTCTAATATTCAAAAATGTTTTCTTAGCCTATAGACCAGCCTCTCCATCATCTATTTTTCACTGGAGCACAAATTGAGGCATTCTGGTATAAGGAAGGACAACTTTGTGTAGCTATGAGTGGTTACTCACTCACTTACCCATAAAGCTCCTTCTTCAAAGGAGAGTCAACAAAGAAAGATGTGGCTGATTCTGTCTGCAGCAATGTAGCTTTGAAGTGTATATTGTTGCATTCTGGTAGTCTGTGTATGCAGAGGTGGAGTTTTCCCATGTTTAAGAGTTGTTTTATGCTTTCGTACTCAATATTTTTATGCTGTATCTAATTTCTCAAACTCTTTTCCGTGGGACAATGCCTTTTTGAGGCATTAGAAATGGTAGCACTGTCTTCTTAATTGCCTATTTTGAGTTAGATATATTTATGGAAGACATGTTCTCAACTCTGACATTCATGGAGTCAACATGCCATTGAACTACCATTTTCTCTTCAGTTCATAGAATCAGAATGTTTTGGGTCAGAATGGACCTTGAATTTCATCTGGAACTTCAGCTTCCCTGCCATGGGCAGGGATATCTTCCACTAGACCAGGCTGCTCAAAGTCCCATCCAACCTGGCCTTGAACACTTCCAGGGATGGGGTGTGTTTCTAATTCTTTTATGAATTCTTCACTAAGGGGGTTGTTCTTCTACAGCTGCATAGCAGCTATTGCAAAACAAGACTTCAAACTAGTGGACCTCATTTTTGGATCTTAAGTTAGAGAGAGACTGAATACTTTGTGAAAGTAAAACATTTTACTTTTTTCAAATTTGTCATCCAGAACCACTATTTACAATTTTAAAAGGTAAGCCATGGTTCCTAATCAGTCTGAATTCAGATAACACCACATATGTTTCTCAACCTAAAGAAACTAAAAATGGTGTGGCAGTACAGAAGAAAGCACAGCATTTACATTCTGCTTTGCTCTGTAGGTTGTAAGGGACTTCTCCAGGTTTAGTAGCTTCTTTTTTGGTTTTTACAGTTGAGAAAATCATGATACAGAGAGGCTAAGCAACTTGCCCAAGGTCTAAAAAGGAGCCACTGACAGAATCAGAGCTGAACACTGAACTCCTGTCTTGTTCATACATTTAGATCACAAGCTGGAAAGGTACACTTTCTCTGGCATTCAGAGGAGTTTCTTTCTGGAATCTCACCCCGTTTGTTTCTCCAGCATGAAATCCCAATCTTCCTTAACTCCCATAATTTCCAGTGGGTTCTTCCTCCCTTATGCTATCAGCAGACACTCCTTATTATCAATGTTGTCTTCTAATAAGAAGTCCAGGTACCTGCCACTGTGTGTGTGTGTAGGAAGTGGATGCCTTCATTCAGTTTGATGTTAAAAGTATTCACGTCTAATTGAAACTTCCAAAAGATAAGAGTTCAACAAGGGAATTTGATATATTTGCTGTAGATGTGTTGTCAGGCTGGCTAAGTGCCATCCCAAACACTACTGGGGCTGGAAATTGGAGAGTGGATACAAGTGACCTGAAAGACACCTGAATCATTTCCACAACTACACATATAATTACTCAATATGTGCATGCATTTACAGGGCTGTAATTGCATGTCTGATGCATTTTTGGTTATGTATTCATCTGTTATTCTGCTGAAGAGAATAGATATATATTGAACCAGATGAAACATTTCTAATAAGCAATTTTATTTCATCCACATATTCACAAAAAGAAAACTAACCTGTATGTATTGTATGTGAACTTGTGTTAGTGTTTGTAACAAAGTGGATGCTGCTTGTAGTAACCTCCCTTCTGGGAAGTGACTTCCAATTATTTGTGTATAGGATGTACAGAATGTTCTGCTTCCTTGGGCAATGTTCTCTGTTCAGAATTGTGAGGGACATGTTCATTGTGTTGGTAGTGATCAGCTGGAGTTATGAATTATTGAAAGTTAGCATGCCTTCTGGGCATTTTGAGGCAGTAACCTGTAACAAGAAGAGGCACATTTCCCTAAATGAATACATTTTCATTCAGCAGGTTATGCACTTAACCAGCATTAAATGTAATCCTCTTTGAATCTCATGGCCACCTCCTACCTTTTTCCTGTCAGTCTTCATCTCCTGAAAAATCATGAATTCAGCCTTCAAAAGAATAATAGTTTGGCTAATTCAATGTGTAGCTTTCTGTAAGAAATACAAGAGGGATTCTATAGAATTTGTGCAGAATAGCTCAAGGTCAGAAGCTCTAAATATTTACATCATAATTAAAGTATTCTCTTTTTCTTCTTCTTCATTTTCTTTTTCTTTCTTTTTTTTTTTTTATCTTGCTTTTTCTCTCCTCTCCTCTCCTCTCCTCTCCTCTC
>NW_008685394.1:442497-474520 GCF_000695815.1 Acanthisitta chloris
TCTTTCCTTTATCTTTTTTCATTCTTTTTCTTCCCATATTTCTTCTTTTTTCTCTTTGTAAGATGGAAAGGTGTTTGTCCCAGTAATATAGCATCATCACCTCTTTTCATGCTGGTATCATTTTCAGACAAGGCAGATGACACTGCTGGCCATTGCAGTTTACTGCACACCAGCTTTGCAGAACATAATGGAGCAGGACAGTATTCATTTTGATGTGGTTAATCTCTGTTGTGCTTGTGCCTCTCCTGAAAACTGCACTGTGTCAGAGAGTCTTTTCTAGCCAACAGTGACAGGAAGATCAACAGAGAGAGGTTGCTCCATTAACCTCTAAGGTAATGAAGTTGCATTTCAGGCAGTCAACACTCATGCTGCCAATTTATTATCATTTAAGAGGAAGTGAAACTACTTCAAGCCACTCTAGTGTCCACATTTTGATAAATACACAGAGTGCTAATGTTCTAATGCTAACAATCAGCCTCGAAGGGACCTCTAATGGCATAGTATGCTGTGGCTATGTGTCTTCTTGCTCCTGCAAAATGATCAGCTTTCAGCACCAAGAAAACAGGCTAAGCCTGGTTATTTACATACTCAATATGCAGGTGTAGTTTTGCTGATAGTGCTGTATTTGTCCATGTGGAAATGCTGAAAGTAGAGAAATCATTTGATAGTAAATTTGTGTAAACCTTCAAGGGAACTGAATTCAGATCTCCATAGCTGCTCGAAGAGATTCTATGAAGAGATTTTTTACAGAGAGAGTAGCCAGGCGTTGGAATGGACTGGCCAAGGAGGTGGTGGATTCACCATCCCTGGAGGTTTTCAAGACAAGACTGGATGTGGCACTTAGTGCCATGGTCTAGTAACCACGGTAGGGTTGGACTTGATGATCTTTGAAGTCTCTTCCAACCTGGTTGATTCTATGATTCTATGATTCTTATTTAATTCTGGTTTCCCAGGGGAAACATTGTTAAGGGGATTGCTTTCCATCTTACACCAGACATAACCAAAATCTTGGGAACAAAATTTAGACCTTCAGTTTGTTAAAATCTTGCAGGATTGTCTGACCTTATAAGATTTTCATGACCAATAGTCAAATCCTGTGAGAACAGCTTTCTGAGGAAGCAATAACACTAGTCTCCCCTGCCTCAGCAGTAAAACAGGCTTGTAAAAGAAAACACTGCAAAGCTGGCATGACCATACCCCCATTCTTCCCGAGTTCTGCTCCTAGGCATGGTCTTTGGCACATATTTTTTCCTGCTAAGAATAGTGTAATTTACATGTCTGGCTTTCCATAAGTAGTGAAAACACTTTTTATATATAAAAAATCCAGGTGGTTTCATAACCATATCATACATTCCTTTTCTCCTGGGGTGACATAAGTAGTTATTTATCCGCTGTATTTCAGAGACACAGAATCAAGGTGGTCGGTTAAGTGCAAGCAGTATGTTTCTGCTGGTGCCTTGCTGGATTTCTGATGTATTTGTGTTTGTGTTGTGGGCTCAGTTTTATCTGCAGATGAGTCTCTGAGTGTTTGCATCCTGGGACTAGTTTGACTTAGCTCCACCAAAATAATCTGAAAGACTCTGTCTTCTGTGGGCTTTGGATGGATCCTTTCAGTATCTTTTAACCAGGAAGAGAAAGCACTTAGTAAAGCAGGGGGAATGTTACCTGCATTGTATAAAAGGATATTGTTTATGAACAGAATACTCAGCCTTGGCCTCGATGTGCACGATGACTGTTTTCTAGCCCCTCCTGTCAATAGCCTGGACTCTCCTTTTCTCCCTCTGAGAACTGTAACTCAGTTTTGAACTGTAACTCTTTTTGCTGCAAAGTAGATTCTCGGGCTTGCTTCCTTTGTCTTGCCTCTGTGTAAGGATGGTGGCTGCATCTCCTTGCTTGGACTTTCCCTTCTTGAGCAATGTTTGCCAGACTGTGGCCAATGGCTGCTGGTGCCGAGCTCAGCTGAGGGTGGGTGTACTGGCTGTGGCCAGTGCAGCATCTCCCTGCCAGCACCATCCCCAACAGACAGCATTCCCAGGGCTGTGTCAGTGCTGCAGGGCTTAGAACAGTGCTGTGTGCTTGGCTGTTTGCCAGAGCCTGGTGCAGACCTGGTGCCAGGAAGAGGGCCACAAGCATCTCCCACATGTGCCACAAAGCTGCATAGAGCAATGCAGACTGTGAGGCTTCATGGATTTTCTCCAACTCCCTCTTTCCCCACCCCCATGACACATTTTTCTCTGTACAGAGACAACAGGTGTCTCAAAACTCTCTCTTTTGTCTTTAGGCAGACGGGTTTGGGAAGGGCCCCCTGCCAGGTTAGAGGACAAGGTCTCTTTTGAACACCTGACTCAACACACAGTGACACAGCTTTTTCAGCTGCTCAGAGCTGGGAGGGGATGGGAGCTCTGCTCCAGCTGCCACAGGGATGGACCTGGAGAGACATGCACACTGCTGCCAGGGCAGCATGTCTGGGGAGCATGCTGAGGGTTATGGAACTCAACAGCATTCCAGGAAAATGTTTTGAATATTGGGGGAACACGATAAGGAACCTCTGCCACCTGCACAGCCAGTGCCAGCTGCAGGGCACTTGAACTTTCTGTGTGTTCTGGACACAGTCTTCAGTTTCTGCAAGGGAATGTCACAGAGGAATGGGAAAAGCTGTCAAGAATTCCATAGCAATGCAAAAACCAGAGAAACATGGGCAACCCTCTGTGGGTTAGTACTGTTTCAACACTCTATGCCCTCTTAACCCTTTGCTTACTTGTTTTTAGGAGCATTCATAAAGCACCAAAAGGCACAGTGTCTGTGTACAGAGAAGAGAGATGGAGTCTCTGTTGTTGGGTATTGCAGAAAGATGTTCTTGGCACCATTATCAGATTTTCAGGTAGTGAAGGTGTTTTCATTTAACACAGGATTAGTTTATATTTTGTATGTGTTTTCAAAAAGGTGAGATAAGATTAGGCAATTCTGAGTCACAATTTGTAAACCTACAATTTGTTAGTAGTTCGTGTCTGAATTCTTTTTATGTGATTTAAATATGCAGCTCACTGATCTTAGCTTCTTCCTTTCTGTGCTTAGCCAAAGAGAACTGTTGAAGAATGTGAAATATATTATTTTATTGGCACTGACTCACAACTGAGTCGGTGAACTTCTTTGCACTTACAACTAAAATTGGATTCTAACTTTCAAAAATTTATGACAATTGCTCCTTCTTGTGGCTTGAATGTTGACATATAATTAATTTAGGATTTCTTCTTGAGATTTCCTGTCTAGGTTTGTACCTGTCACAAAAATATCCCTGGAAGTTTATCTAACAGCTGGAACACCATGAGAGTCGATTGAAATTTAGCAGAGATTTACTGGGGCCAACAGGAAGTGCTCAGAGCAGGATGGCATAAATATGCAGAAAGAGCTCTTTTATTTCAGCTGTTTTAAAGGGTCCCAGAACAGGCTGATAATGGCATAATCCTGAAAAATGCTGACACTGTGTCAGCCAGCAACACCAGCACAGCAAACGATTCCACAAGCATGGATTGGCACTTTGTTGAATTGTGCACAGAATGGAGCTATGTCTGTTGCCTTCCTTCTATCCCAGCTGCCCTGCAGGTTTCAGCTCATTCTTTTGAGAAACCAGATATATTTAATGGGAATTTCCCACAAAGTGCTTTTGAAATCTATTTTGTTCCTCTGCAGGATTGAAGGAATTCTGAAAATTCAAAATCTAGGTTGCAATGACTTGAGAGACTGAGCAGATGAAATTTCCTTTACAGAAATTTAAAATGAAGCATATGGGAGAAAAGCAAAAGCAACCCCAACACTACATACCAAATATCAGGATGTAAATTACTCTTCAGGATGGAGATGTTGGAATTCTTGTGCATTGCCTCTGTTTTATTTGCAGTGGTAATAAAAAAGGCAAGCAATATAATAAATACTTGGAAAAGAAAGAGCTATCTAAACACATAGCCATTTTTAACCCCTGTACCTGTTCAAGGCCTGCCCACTCTTCACTATTCCACACATTTCTGATAACCCACTGAGAAAGAATAGAGAGCACAGCGAAGGCTAAGAAGAAGAAAAAAAAAAAGATTTAGAATTGTTTCTATGTAAAGAGAAGCTATTGCAATATAATACTTCAGTTTGGAAAAGAAGTAGAAATATGAGAAGTCTCTAAAATCATGAATAGTCCGAAGGGTGTGAAGATGAAATGAGTGGTAAATTTTCTCACAGTATAGACACAGAGTGAAATGAGACAGCAGTGGTTCTGCAAGCAATACAAGCTCAAATATCATGTACCTGTTGCCCAGGCTTGCCACAGCAACTGCAGAGACCACAAGGATAAATGAGACTGGAACACTGCTAAATGGTTTGTGGATAGTATTGGTCTACTGAGGGTTATTAAATGCAGTGTTCCAGATTTAGCAGACAGCCCTGAGCTCTCAGGGGCATGTGCATTGCAGGGAGCCTGTAGGGTGCATTTCCTGAAGGGGAAGGGCCAGCCTTGTTTCCTTCTGTGCAGGGAAGGTTTGAGTTGTTCCTGATCTACCCACCGAAATTTGGAAGACAGATAAATTTGAAATTGTTATTATTGGAACAAGCTGCATTTTCTATGAGCCTGCAAAACATATTGTTATCATTATCATGGCAATGCCTAATGGTGGAAGGCACATACCTTGGGGAATTCAAAATAAGGTTTTGTTTAATTAAATGAAAGTAAAGATCCCAAAACACTCTACTGGGAAAAAATAGTCTGCAAAGGGCATTGGTGATCCTCCACCTCCTCCTTTTTTACATCCTATGTTTGTGATCTTGTGACTTGCATGAGAAAATTACTGTTTGAGTCTTTTTTGGTTTTACATGATTGTTAACTGTTGAGCTCTTCTGAGAAACTATTCCTGGATTAATCAATTGTTTTTGATGATAAAACAATTGAAAAATCACAGTGAGGGTCTATCCTTTAAAAACTGGCTTGTTCAAAGGCACAAGTAGCTTAAACAAATTAATCAAAAGTAACCTTGATTTGATCTCTGAAAATGTTTGTAAAAGCAAGGTTCTCTCATAAAAAAATGCAGTGAAACTACATTCTTTGACTTAATCCTCACATTTTATATCTAGCCATCATAATACAGTATGCTACCTTCAAATATGAAATGATGATCCAGCTGTGCTTTTTTGCTGAATTTCCCATATCTTTGCGTCCAAATCCAATGTTCTTTATATAGCACAAGCCACTGTGTCTCATTTCCAGAGGGTGTAAATGTGAATGTGGAGGTGTACCTAGCAGTGGTGACCTATATTGTATCTTTAAGTTCATATAGAACATGAGGCAAGATGTGCAAGCATGCACATAAATCCAGAAGATTAGTATTAAATGGACTGGATAATTTTATTTGCATTTAGAATACTTCATGAGAAATTAAGATGTGTTGTCAAATTTGGTTTTGTCTTCTTGAATTAGAGAGTCTGGTAAAAGCAAAGTTTCTGGAAAGTAGCTTGTAAACTATCTCATCTTTCTTGTAGTTCTTTCAGTGGGAAAGGTTTTTTATAAGTACCAGTTTTGTTGTGGCTCCTTCTAAAATGAATGGGCAAATTTTGTACTGCCAACATTATTTTTCTTTTCCAAGTTGTTTCCACGAGTTAAGTTCCACTCTGGTCTTTACCTTTTCCTCAGTGGGGTTGACACATTTCTACATGCACAACAAGAGTATCTTCTGGGTTTGTTTTGCTGTTTGTAATTAGCACACTGCAGTCCTCAAAAATGCTCTTTGTGAATTCCACTTCTCATGTTTTATCTTATTCCAACCAGCAGAACTGCAAGATGCAGGTAAAGTAGAGGGTGAGGATATCACACCATTTCCAGCTCTAGTCCAATCCCACCACTCAGCAGTGAGTTGGTCAGAGACTGACAGAATGGTAAGAGAACTGCTGCAGAAAATGGGATTTTAAAAAAAAAAAGTGGGGAGAAATATAGCTGAAGCAAGTAGAAAAATAGAGAGAAAACAGAGGAGGTCTGTGCACAGCTGGAATGGGAGATTGAGAGAAGAAAGAAAATGAGCATAGGGAAATAGGTGTTCTCTAGAAAAAAAGGTACTATTCAGTGAAAGTTGTGATTAATGATGAATTGTGGTGATTATTTTTGCTCATAAATTTCCTAGTCTTGTATTGCTAAAGAGTTTAATTGCAATGCATCAATTAGAAAATGTTGCCATCATAGTTTTATATGATTTCATAATGAAGTTCATAGTTTTAGTTGTATATGTATCATGGTTTAACCCCAGCTAGCAAACAAGAACCACGCAGCCGCTCACACATTGCCCCACCAATGGGATGAGGGAGAGAATCGGAAGGGTGAAAGCTAGAAAAGCTCATGGGTTGAGATAAAGACAGTTTAATAGAGAAAGCAAAAGCTGCACACACAAGCAAAGCAAAACAAGGAATTAATTCACTGCTTCCCACAGACAGGAGGTGTTCAGCATCTCCAGGACAGCAGGGCCCATCACGTGTAACGGTTCCTTAGGAAGACAGACGCCATCACTCCAGATGTCCCTCCTTCCTCCTTCTTCCTCCCACCTTATATACTGAGCATGATGTCATATGGTATGGAATATCCCTTTGGTCAGTTTGGGTCACCTGTCCCAGCTGTGTCTCCTCCCAATCTCCCATGCATCCCCCACTTCCTTGCCAGTGTGGCAGTATGGAAAGCAGCAAAGGCCTTGGCCCTGTGTGAGCTCTGCTCAGCAATAACAAAAACATCTCTGCATTATCAACCCTGTGCTCTGCACAAATCCTAAGCATAGCCCCATACTAGTTGCTGTGAAGAAAGTCAACTCTACTTCAGCCCGAACCAGCACAATATGTTTACCTGTTATTTGACACTTGCATGGAAGGTCTGAGTATCTCCTTTGGATATCTTGCAATCTAAGCTTCTGATCTCTCCAACTCTTACACATATGCATGTTTTTGAGTTTAAAAGTGATTGTACAGATGGTGTTTGAAGATTGGGGGCTAGCAAGATTTTGCTTAAACACTTGTTTGTTGCTATTTTATTATTTCCCTTTATGCAACAGTCATTATCATTGGTGTGCTGATAACTGTGGGTCAGCCTGCATGACATATTATGTGCATGCCTTTAGTTAAATGAAAGCCTATAAGGTCCCTCTCAGGATAGACTCTTAAGCATTCTCTTAACATTAGGTGCACTTTTAAGTCTCACAGACTAAAAATTAAAACACATGCTTATATGCTTACCAGAACTGGTCCCTAAGTCTTCCCTATCACACACTGAGAAATGCGTGGGCAGAACCATAATTGTGGAGAAGCTCATAATATTGGGGCCTAAAGTATAAAAATTATTGCATAATTAGACCACACAAGTTAGATTTCAAAATGCTGTGTGTTACTTGGATGGGTATTTAAAAAATAAGTAGCTGTTGAGCATGTATGGTCATGTTCACAGTGCCACACACAGTCATTGTAATGCTTTAGCAGTTTGAAGGGTTTTAACTGGATCCAGCATTGGTCTTCAAATAGACCAAACCTACTAACACTTTTCTTAGTTGTATCTCCTTTTTCTTGACATTAAAAGATGCAACTGGAAATATCACACTTTGCTTATATAAGTAGGTTCATATCATGAATCATGTAAAATAAAAAATATATTTAGGACTATTTGGAGAGGAAGAAGGAGGTTGGAGTCAGGTGGGGGTTGGTCTCTTCTCCCAGGCAACCAGCAGTAGGACAAGAGGGCACAGACTCAAGCTCTGCCAGGGGAGGTTTAGGTCGGATATTAGAAATATATTTTTTACAGAGAGAGTAATCAGGCATTGGAATGGGCTGCCCAGGGAGGTGGTGGATTCACCATCCCTGGAGGTTTTCAAGACAAGACTGGATGTGGCACTTAGTGCCATGGTCTAGTAACCACGGTAGGGTTGGACTCGATGATCTTTGAGGTCTTTTCCAACCTGGTTGATTCTATGATTTCTTGTGCACTGTGAAACAGGCTTTTGGTATATAATAGAACTTTGAGCTACCCTTTGGCGTATTGATTTCTTTTATATTATTATTAATGCAATAAGCACACCTCACAATGTCCTCCACAGCACCATCAGTGTTTAAATATAACTGATAACTTTAAGGAGTACAGGGCTATTAACTTGCAGAACAAACTAATGAAGTATAGGTGGGGACATACAGCTGGTGGTGCAAATATTGAGATCCACAGAGCAATACTCTGAAGCTCTTTAGTTTATTCTCAGTTTTAGAAGACAGGCAATCTGCAGTGTTTGGGAAAGCAGGCACAAGCCATTAGATGCATCTTTATTAAATTTCTTGTTACTGTTTGGTTAAGGAAAAATAATCCCAGCAAACTTCTGCTAATTTATTGGAGTCACCTGCCCTAAGGACACCGTGCTATGTTCAGCACTTTTAGGAAGACTTGTCCTCTCTAGCCAAGAATCCACCCTTTTCCTAAGGGAAGAAATAGGCATACACACAAAGTACCTCAAACCTGCACTCAGTCCTCACCACCTCTCTTCTGCCTGACACCATCCAGCCTTTGGGTACATCAAAAGAAGGAGCACAGCCCTTCTCATTGGCTGGAATGCTTTTGGATTAAACTTCCTCACCACAACCACCAAATTTATTAGTATTTACTCTGGTACAACATCTAGTAACCAATATGCTTCTAACAACAGTGTGGTGGCAGCCACAGTAACTAGAGTTTGTCCAAGCACAACAGCCAGCCAATTTTAGCTATTAAATATTGACTGACTCTGGTAGAATGCATGAGGTAAAACCCAAATCATACTCCCTACAACTGGACAAATATGCATGAGATTTTAAGAATTTCCTTCTAGTCTCAAACTATCAGCAAATCTAAAAAGATGGCAGAAAAAACATAACTCCTACAAATTCTAGAAATTTCCCTCATCCAGAGAAAAGCCACAGCTATGACCTAGCTTGGCTCAGGTAAACACCTAAGAACAGAAAAGAAATGCTCCTTCATCACTGGTGGCCAAAGAAAGAAAGTGCTTTGCCCTGGATATAATTTTTGTCCCTCCAAAAGGAGTGGCCAGTCATTTTTGTGGATCAGCAGGTTGAAACTTAGAGACCCCTCAGCTGCACTGCCAGCAGCAGGGAGCTGGGGGCACCCAAAAGGCAACTGTGCCTGAGCAAAAAGCCCCATTATGTCACCCTTCAAGAAACAGGGGAGGGCCCCAGGCGAATGCTTGTGGACAGAAAGAACAAAAGATTGGCAACACCTTTCCTCCTTCAGCTCTGGCCCGTCTTTATCATTCTCTGCACATTTAACCTCTTACATAAGCCTTAGCTCATCTGGGAATGAGGGCAGTGGCAAAACGTAACAGGCTCGAGAGAGACAAATGTTTCAGACACACAAGTGTTCAGCCAACTCATCATTTGCTCCATATCTACAGACTGGCAACTCCTGGCAGTGATGAATCTGCAGGGATTTATGAAATGTGGGGCCACAATGCAGTTTTGAAAGGCAAACAGAGCCTTTGCAGCTGATGGACCACGAGCATCCTCATCTATGTGCAATAGAAACCTTACACTGCTCCCTGCAAAAAGTGTAGTCCCTTGGGAGATAGGAAGGTTGTTTCTTCTACCTATCAGGGTTTAGAACTTAAATCTACCCCGCAGTTATGTCTGTAATACCTCCTTTCATTAATTTTATTAATCTTTCTTGTCCATTTCATAATTAAGTTTTTAAATTCTGAGTTAAATGTGTTTTATCTTAGAGAAATGAAGCAAATAAGAGCAGTGGGGAGTGTTGATTTAAATAAGTGGATGCTCATAAATGAAACATATCCCAACAGAGATTTTAGTGGGTTCATTTTTTTCTGGTTTCACTTTGCAATGAATTTCTAGCAACAAAGATCTCCCTCTCCAGAGAAAATTTTCTCTTTTAAGAGAAAACAGCATCTTGAGGTCTTCTTTTTCCCCCCCTTTTTTTTTTTTTACATTAAACAAAACATGCAGCAAGTTGCAATTAAATTTCAGTTAACAAAATGCAAAAATACACCCACCCTCCATCTGCCTAAAATAAATAGTTTGAAAAGTAGTTTCACATCCCTGACAATGACGACTGTGTTTATGACATATTTCTGGTGCCATATTCCACTCTCCTATCGCTGCCAGCTTGCGTCCAGTATTTAGAAATAAAACAGAAACACATTGAACTTGCTGAACTAGATGTTGCCACACTGCAGCTCTAATGGGCTTAGTGACCACAACCTACAGGGGCCAGAATGTGTCAACAGCAAAAGGGCCAACCTCAATCACTGTCTGTGCTTTTACAAAGTTGTTACATGTTTAATTCTTTGCAGCTTAGTTCTCCTGCTGTTTTGGCTGCTCCAAACCAAGGCTCATATATTGCAGCAGCCTTCTCTACCTCGTATAATGCCACAAAGGTCCCAGCAGGAGACCTTTCAGTGGAGCAGACAAGCCACAGGCGAGGGCAAACAGGGCATCACAACTTCCTAATAAGATGACTTATTAGATTGGGGGCTTGACACAGCTTTTATTTAACCACTTCTTTTCCCAGCCGCCGGGAGCACGAACTGCCTGCGCTTGGAGCACAGCGAGTGGTGTGCGGGTTTGCCGCACGCGCTCGGTGCCTCCCCCGAGTTTAGGGACTAATGCCAGCTTTATCGCGGTGCCAGTGCAGCAGTTTTGCCCAGTTTCCAGCCCGCGGTGTGTGCCGGCAGTGCGGGGGTTAAGCGAGCGCTGCGCCGGGCCAGGTGGCGGCCAGGCACACCGTGTTATTAGGCAGCAGAGATCGCCAAACCTTGATCTTCAAAAAAGGCCCCTAATTAGTCCCGAGCATGAGAATCAATGGCATTCCACATCAGCCAGGATGGAAAAGGCTCCTTCCAATTTCATCAAGTGATCTGTGTGTTATTGACAGCTTTCAGGATCGCATTGGGAGCGTTGTGGTTTGAACCGCTTTATCCGACAACTCTTCTTCACTTGCACTGCAGTTCGATTTAAATAACAACAACAAAGGGGGGAAAAAAAACCAACAAAGAAAAAAAAGGAAAGAAAAGAAAAAGTCGTAATGGGCTGACATGCTGCATCTTAAGGAAGTCATAAATGTCTTGACAAAGAACCCTGTGCTGCTGGGTCACGGCTGCCTCTGTGAGTGGCTCCAGGGTCTTGTGGAGTCAATGGATATTCTTCCATCGTTTTCAATCTGCTCCAGCTCAGCCCATGGAAGGGTGCTGCTCTGAAGCCATCCTTAACACTCCCCATAACCCTCTTTTTAATTTGATGTGAAAGTGACAGATTGAAGAAGATGTGCTGAGTTTTCTCATATTTCTGAAGAGCTTTGATTTGGACTAGACTTGTTTTTTGAAAAGAAAAAGGTTATATATATATAAAAAAGCTGTCTTTCAACTCATATACCACTTGTCTAATTTTGATTTATAAATATTCCCAGTAGAGAAGCCATCCTTGTCCAAATAGTCTCAAGGTTCATAAACTTCATCTAATTTTATGATATAATTGTACAGTAGTTTTCAAGGACTCTTACTCTCTAGAGGGCTTGAATCCATTTGATTTTATTCATCCCAGTGGTATCTGCTTTTATCCCTAACTAAGATTAACAATTCTGGCATTATAGCAATATGGAAAGTTCATCACATTCATGCAGTGATTCTACCACCAGCTGCAGATCCTTCTGAAGTTTACTGTGTAATGGATTTAAAACATAAATAGCAACAAATGGGACAAATAATTTATTTGCCAGAATTGGAGCAAAGTTAGTTTTGTCTTTATAAATAACTTCTTATACTGATGGTTTTATGTGAACCTTTCAATATTTAATTAAATCACACAGTTTCTGGATCTTTCTTTTAAAATATGTTTTGCTTATGTATTCCCCATTTTTTATGCTTTTTTTTGGTAAGTAACTATAAATCATTGAAAAATAAAAACTTTTATTTTTACAATGTAGCCAAGAAGATATTTTCTAGCAACTAAGAAACAGACCTTAGAATTGGTTGTTCGAAATCAAGAGTTATCATTACCAGGGACGTTTCACGTTCTTATATAGGAGGGATTTGTTATTAGGATTTTGTAAACTAGGTTTGAGCTCTTTATTTTCTGAAAAGATTGGTGCATTAAGAGTAGAGCAGGACACCTTTTACCTAGGTGTACCTGAATGTTGTCAGATAGTTGCTGATCTCCCAGGTAATATTTTCCTTAAGTGGATTTTTTAAGAATGACTAAAATTTGTTCTCCTCCAAGCAGGGTGTTTGCTTTCTGTGTCCAGTGTTCTCCAGATAATGTGCAGTGCTGCACTTACTGTTCAAATCAAGAAACTTCCTTGAGCATTATTTTAACCTGTGGGCTTTATTGATTTGAGATGTAAGAAATTGTATGCCAAAACTTTGGTTCTTTTAACTAGTTCTAAACAAGAAAGACTAACATCAGTTTTGACAACAAACAAAACCAGGTTTTGTTCTATCGGTTATGTTTAAAAGATTCCAATTTCAAACCAAACACAACTTGTGGTTATTCTGTCAGATATTTATATAGCCACTGGGGCGCCATAGTTATGCACCGCATACATCATTGTATTTTTAAAATGTACTTAATGAACATTTTTTCTTTTCTGGTAACTACTTCATTGCCTTAAATGAATGCATTCCAATAGAATTTGTAACAAATGAGCACTTTGTGTTTGCATTAATGCCAAACACGTTTAACAAATTTTTAACAAGGAACACTGGCAAAAAGCCAAACTCCTAGAGGGACACTGAAGGAATGCTATAAATTTAAACTAGATTTTACCTTTTCACTCAGCTCAACAAGTGTCTTAGGTGTCCTTGGCATCTCAGCATTGTAAGTTTTCGACGTAGGTTGGATAACTTTATGTCTTAATTATTTCTCTTCTTGGCCCCCCTCACGAGAGATTTTCACACTGATATAACAGGCTTTAACAGGTCACTGTATTCTTTAGAAAGTGAGAGGTGGGTTTTCATTCTTTTTGCAAGAGTAAGGCCAGGAGGAGGTAGCAAAAAATGGTGTTTATTGTTGGGGCTGTAATGACAGAGAGGTCCCAATAGCACACATCATGCCATTGTCATGTCCTGTGTTAAGGGAACTATATAGTGGCAAGCACTCCAGCAGAGCTGTACTAGCCAGTATTGTTTCTTGTGCTGACTTGCAAATATCTGGGCTGTGATCATGTTTGCAACTGCACTTCAGGGGCAGGGGAAAGCAGCCCACAGTGCTCCCACTGGTCCAAGCTCTGGGCTCACACAGAAGCCACGAACAGATTTTTGGCTGAATCAAACATGTGGTGGGGGGATTCTACAGTTGTTAAGTTATGCCCACATGGTACATGTCAGCACAGACCTTGGGAATCACCTAGTCTGTAATACATGTTCATATTAAAAGTGTTACAAGTAGCTCCACAAACCACATGCTTGCTCTTTACTTGTAACTTAATATATTAATTTAATTTTTACGGTGTTATTTCAGTTTTAATCAGATGCAGGAACTGAAAAATAATAATACTTAGCACTCATCCAAGACTCTTAGGGCACATTTACAAACATTAAGCCTTGCAAATTCCTGTGAGGATCCTGATGTTATGCCTGCTGTAGCAAAGAGCAAGTTAGACATAGAAAAATGATATGGCTTTTTCCTCAGTCACACAATAAGCTGATGGCAGGGACAGAATTTAGAATGGTATATACCAGGGATTTGTCTTAGTTAATCGAGTCATTCTTTTCATGGTTTTGCACAGACAAAAGTAAAAATTCAGAATGCATATTTTTTCCTTCATGTCATTTAGATTTTGTTGTTGAAAGAGGCACAGGCGAGTCCCAGGAGGTCATTGAGAAAGACTTTATGAGTTATAGCCTTATTTTTTTAATACTACTTTTCAGTCTAGTTACTTGTTTCCAGAAAATGAAATAATTTCCCATCATTTGTTGGTACTCTGATTGCAGTAATGATGAATGAGTCTGGAGAAGGAAACTGAGGAATTCATCCTGGCAGCTTTTTAAAAGATGTCACGTTATAGTACAGATGCTTTGCCATAGATTAAGGAGTAGAAATAGCCCTAACACGTTTTCATTAATGATATCCTTCTCTACTAACATTTGGTCAGATACCAATTCCCTGCAATAAAGTGGCTATTCCCTCTCTTTCTGACTCACTAATTACCATATCAGTTGTTGGCCTTTTATGTAGGTACCATGTGTAACAGGTTAGGAGAGGGCAATTTAAGCCTATGTGAATGGGTATCTGTTTTTGTATCTGGGTGCTTGTTGCAAACATTTGGAAAGCATATGGAGCATAATGGACATTAACCCAGATGTCAAAAATAGCCTGCATTTTACTACTGTTATTAAACAGTTTCCCCTTTAACCCCTTTGTGTTTACCCACCCTATCCAGCCTGTTTCTGCAAATCACTGCTGAGAGGAAAGGATTGGAGGTAAAAAGTACTAATCAGGCAGGTGTCTTTATCCAAAGAAAAAACAATCTGAACAAATATTTGTGGGCTACTACACTTTTATATCTTCACATCCTTCTGTTGTTTTCATTGACTGGTATCTAATGGACTGTCAAATGTGCCAAACTCATAAGACATTAATTTCAGCTGGAGCACTGCTGAATTTCAGGCCCAGTGTTACCAAACTATTTGTGTTTTAGAGGTTCAGTGACTTGTACCAAGTACAGCACTGAAGAAACAAATAAAAGTTTAATTTACTCAATTTCAGTTGGTATTTGACAGCAATATCCTTTTATATATTTATTTGACTTACTTGAGAAATACTTTGCATTTCCTACCTGTGGTGAACAAGTTTTTGTTACACTTCCAATACACACATGGTTTCCTGATGAATGGGTGAGGTTTATTTGGGGGATTTCATTCTATAGCAAAACCCCAATGAAAATTTGGGGAGCAAGCTGGAGACAACATGCATTCTGTGCTTTGGTGCTCCTCAGATTGAACACTTTATTCTGGGTTCTTATTTTTGCAAGCATTAAAGAGTGTTAATTGAAAAGGAACTTCAGCTTGTAAAATAGCAACTGTATTGAAGATTTGCTGTGATTATGTTGTAGTGAACCTGGTTAAAAAATTCAGGTGTTATTGTGCTACAGTTTCTGGAATGTACTCTCCTCGTTCATTTATCCAAGTGCTTCCTCTGCCTATGTATCTCTTTGAATGGTGATTAAGAAATTCTCAGCACACAGAAGAATGGGAGCTATGCACAGTTCACAAAATGTAATGCGTGTGCTGACTTACAGTTTTCATAAAAAGTTTGCAAAGATTTTATGTGCCAGAACTAGTAACATGATCTACTTTAGGAACTCCCTGGCTTTCCAGCTCTGCAGAAGTCATTTTTAGACCATTCAAGTGCCAGATCCAAAACTTGTTAAGATCAGTGGGAACCTTTCCATGTTTCAGAGGGCTTTGGATTAGTCCCTAAGTGTTTTAACCAGAAGAATTGTACCAACCTCCCATTGCAAAAGTCAAACTATTCATCTAAGTTTGTATGATATAAACCATTATATGTACTTTCCACAAAAACATGAACTTGAAAAAAGGATTTAAAATAATTTGCAAGTCTTTCACTTTACTCACAGAATAATTTGTCTGCTAAATATTGGAGTCTAGAATTTAAAGGGCCATCTTAGTCAACTAGTTCTATTTAAAAAACATAACAAGTTTTTAGCTGTATACAAAAGTGTATGCATTGTATGGCAATTTCTTTTTCATAAAATGGGATGTTCTGGAAACCCCTGAGGTTACATAAATGGAAAGGCAATATGAGAGAATCCCATATATAATGCAGTTCGAATTTTCTAGAAACAAGTTAGTAGATAAATGAACAACTGTCCTCTAAAGGAATGATTTAATTCCTCCCACTCATCTGATACACAGATAATGTGAATAAGACTCACTGTTCAAGAATACTGTGCTGTTTGCTTGCAGCACAACTAGTGTAACAATAAAAACCATGCAGATCTCACGCTGCTTACAGTCAGACACAGAGCCTCATCCAAAGCCCGTGGAAGGCAGGAAGACTCTTCTCACTGACTGACTCAGGCTGACATCAGTTACCTCTCATAGTCCCACAGGTTTCAGCAATGCCAGCCAAGCCATGAAGAGCAATCAAACACCTGTGATTAGTGGGTGCATGGCCGAAAAACTCAGATTGTTGTGTATTGCAGCTTCTTTTATCCTTAAAACCTTTCTTCAGTGTTTTGCAAATTAAAGTGAATTTAAAGCGCTAAAAATATAACAACGAAATGGTCCTTCAATTTTGGAGAGTTACTAGAGATGCTAAGTATTCCCACCTGCCATGAAAGTGAGTGGCAATAAATGGATGATTCCTTTGGTTTTCACATTAAAATATTTACTTTTATTAATAGCATTTCCCCTTCAAAGCCACTGTGCTTGTAGACAAGATCAGAAATCTCACTGTTACAGAAACACAAGCACAACAGAATTTGACATCTTTGGAATTTAAAATACTTCCCATTTAAGGGGTACCTAATTGCCACTTTATGAACATAGCAAGTGGGTTCACATCAAATTTAAATCCCTTACTTAATCCTTAGTCCCTAGAAAATCAACATATCCACTCATGTCTATGAGAAGCTTGGTAAGACGAGAACTAGGATGTTCTGGATGTTTCAATCATGTTGTTAACTGGAATATTTTGTTCCTTTGTTACAGTTGTCAGAGGAGCTAGTGAAAAAGGAAGAAAAAACTGTAGCACTGGAAAGTAACGATGATAATCTATTGCATTGGATCTCCAAACATGACCATGATAACCTGGAGAAGATCTCAGATGCAGAAAATGAATGCTAAGGTCGATATCTAATGAAATGCTGCATTAATTGGCATTTTCTCCATTATTTCTTGTAGTCTATGGTGAAATTAGATACTTTGGAAAATAATGAAGGAGACTCAAGCAGAAATTATAAGAGCTTCATTTCTGTCTTTTATGGGTCTTGTGAGTTATTCTGTTTTCACAAAGAAACCATCTGTTCAGAATATTATTGTTTAATGAAGTTCAGTTAAACAGGTTATTTAACTAATTTTTGGTAAACAGATAATGATTTTAATAAGTAATTCAGATTCTCTTAGATGTGGTATCTGCATTTGCTGATTTTACCTAGTCTGTTCTAAAGTATCACTTCTATTGCACTAGATTATCAAAGAGGTATTAGTAAAATGCTATTTAAGGGTGTTGGCATTAACCTTATCCCCAGTTAGATATGGGCTTTTCCAAAGGATAAAAACAAGCCTTTACCCTCCTCTGTTTCTTATATCTGCTGATAAAATAATCTTGATTAAACAAAACAAAACAAAACAAAACATTGATAGTATAACCGGTATTAAGCTCTGGGCCAGGTTGGAAATGAAATCAATTTTTGGTACTAATAACTGATGACAAAGATTAGTTTTATGAAAATATGGTGTGTGTCTCTGACAATGCATAGGACATCTAATTTGAGCATAAATATATGATTATATACGAGATGTATCTATTCCTGGATGGTAAAAGCTTGAGGCTTATATAAATACATATGTATGTATATATCTGGACATGTACACAAGGATGTATCAACCTTTTACCATCCAAATGCATACATGTTTTCAACACTAAAAGCTGGGACTCTTAAAAAACAAACAAAAACAAACATAAGATTGCTGTGAATACAGTATATGCACTAGGTCTCCTGTAAATGTGGAACTGTTTGTTACTGTTCTCTACATTGTAAAACAGTCTCCGACACGGACCCCAATGAATCTTAGATGTTAAAGAAAATACCAATGAACAAACAGCACCTAAAGGCTGTTTGTGTCATCAAAATGTGTCTAGTAAAATAAATTTAAAGCACATGCAAGGAAAAATAAAAATGTGAAGTCATTACATTCAGTGAGAGACTCTTAACTGACAGTCAGATCTCTACCACTTCTCAAGGAGAGGTTCCTTCTGAGTCCACAAACATTTTCTGTCAGTCTGGCAAACATGTGCAAATGTTTGGCTGTTTTGTTGAGGCATCGTTTTGTCCATGGAAGAAATGCTTCCATGCTGATGGCAGTGGGAATAGAGTATCTGCATTTTTAAAGGACAAACAATAAATTTAAGCATGGGTGGCCTTAATCCTTAGTAGTTTTTCTTTGCTGCTGTAAAAAAATGGAAAAAAATAAAAAAAAATGAAATCTAAATGGATACTCCTAAAGTCTTGCACTGAATTTAGAAAAATTATTTTTTCAACCTGTGGTGCGATTAACCCTAAACATCCTACATGAGCCATACATAGTAACCCCTTTAAAATTACTGTCTAGAGATGATATTTTATTTATTTGTACCATAATTCTTGGTGCAATCAAAGAGCAACTTATTCGAGCAGGAGTCCTGCTGGATGCTACTGTCTTCAGTAAATAGAGTAAAATGTATAGAATTAGCATAGTGTAGATAATCCCAATTTCATTCATGTTTAAAAAGTTTGTCCTTTAATTATCAATGGCATTTTAGATCTTTGTTTTTGAAACAGCAAAGCTTTTGGGAGTATATTTAGCACATATGACAAATGTTGCACTTGGAAACTCAGACAACAAAACTGGTTTCTCCTGACAAATTTGTTGTCACAGTAGGGGACAATCGTCTGTGTCTCTTACAATCAGGTCTTTACCTTAACTCTGCAACTGAATACTTGAAGTAGGATATAAACTAGGGGGAAAATAGGGTCACAGATACAAAGCTGTATAGTTAGATATTTATATGTATGTGCCAATTTTGTCACAGATATTATTTTAGGGGCATTTTTGCTCCACTCATGTTGGTAAGAGTATTGATCTAAACTTCTATCAGGGCGTAAAAGCCCCGAAATAGGAAAATTTTGTCTAACATTGCTTTTTTTTCTTGCTTTCTCTTTTATTTTTTTTCCCCTTTTTTTCATTTCATGTGATACTCTATGATGTTTGGAGAAAATCTTTTCATATACTACAATAGAATCTCGGGGTTTACAATAAACACTGTGATGTTGGGAAATATTTTATTTGAGCAATGTTTGGTAGATTTTTATTTCTTTTTCCCCCTCTAAGTGTAAAGAAGCAAACCAACTTTTGGTTGACATTTAAGATAACTATTATTATTTTAATGTGAGATCAGTCTTGTACTGCACATTCTTTCTTTCATTTAAATGTACAGTATGAATTTTGTATTTAATGAATTTTGTGTATCCAGTATGCACGTAACTGCACATTGACTTTCATTTGAAAGTGGGTTTCAATTTACTTTATAAACAGTGTTTATGAAAAGACCTCAGATATGCTGACACAAACTATATCCGCAATGTTTTTTTTTGTGTGTGTAAGGTGACGTTTGAATGTGATGTTCTGCAGCAATGGGTCAGTATTCCCTATTTACCTTAGATCCTCATTTGATAGTGCTTCTTGTAATAATTTTTTCAAGTGAGTGGCATGTTCTGGATTGTGATATTGATCTATGGTTAAGGACATTGATATGAAACTAAGGAATTCCTAGAAATTACCAGTGGGCATGTATTAGACAGTCATTGTAATTTAATGTCTAGTAGAAGTGTAAAGTACCAAGGTATTTAGAGTTCACAACATTGTTATCATGTGTATGGGAAGTATTTAGTGTTGATCAGCTTGTTTATATTCATCAAATAAACTTTGTTTCTTTCTGAAATCAGTGTTGTGTCATTAAAAGTAGGTTTAATGACTGTAAGAAAATGTGTGAGAGATGTTTTCCACATGGCAAATCTATCACACTCGTTATTTCTCTAATTGCTACCATTCAAAGTAATTTATCTTCCTGTTGTTACTATCACATAAACTGTTTAAGAAAGCATAAAAAGGAAAATGTCTCCTAGGCCTCACTCCCAGAAATGCTTACAAGCAACCTTAGTAAAGTGAGGAATCATTTTCCGGATTGGGCTCTAAGAGAGCAATATGCTTTTGAGTGGGTTTCTAAAACATAATATTCTTGTGTGACCCTGTGTAATTGCATAGAAAATTACATTTTGTTTATGTACTTTACTGACCAAAAGCCATAAGGTGTGAAATTCTCTGCACAGTCAGCTCCTTTTTCAGCTGCCTGGTAAGTGGTTCCCCGTTTCCATTATGTTCACTTTTTTTAGAAAAGGAACTTTTGTTGACCAGGAATTTCTTACCTCATAGAACTCCCTGGACCAGCTCAGGGCACACACAGCAGGAGAATAAAAGGTAAGTAAGCATGCATTTTACTTAGGTTATTTAAAAACACACAGTCTCTTAGTTTTAAGCTCTGTTTCTTTACCTATAAATTAGTTTTCTTGGTAAGAGAGTACTATGTACTAACATAGGATATTAAGTTTCACCTTTAACTACAGCTAAATATAAATTTTTTGTGCATTCTACTTATGCCTGCTTAGCTTTGAGCTGCAATTCTATAAATTGAGCAGCAGTTGTGTCTATCTTCTTTCTAGACCTGCACAGTTTTTCAGAGTGAGCTTGTTCTGTGTTCGGGAAGTGTCTGTATTAGGAGACTCTCCATCCCATTTGAGACACACATTTTTGATTCTATTTTCAGTGTTGATCACTTCCTGCTTTAAAGGCAGCTCCTGCCTCCCCCACAGTGAAGAGACCAGTAAGTGCCAACATGTCATGCTAAAGATATGGACAGGACAACAGTGGATTTGGGGAAACTGTCAAAGGCACTTAATCCCCATTATCTGTAAGATGGTTTTCAGCAAGGATCTTTGCTCTGTGAAAAGGGGCTGTGAGGGCCCCAGGAGAAGGGGCAGGGCCAGCATGTTTGTGTCTGCTGGGTGCCTCAGGGGTGGGGAGCTCCCCAGAGGGCAACTCTGGCTGCAGGAACATCTCAGCTAACGTGGAAGTTTAAGTTCATACAGTCAAGAGCTCCTCCAGCCCTGAGAGAGCCTGAATAAGGGTCAAGCTCTTCTGAGCTTGAAGTTTCTTCCTCATTGATTCTTCGTTCACTCCAGACTTGAGCCAAAGTAGCTTAAGGTTTGAGCAAGCAGAATTATAAGCAGTGAGGGACGTTCAGGGGATGAAACTATGTGTCAGTTTGTATTTCAAGCCAACATGTCAGTTTAGACACATTCTGAGAACCCCAAACAGCTCCATGCCAGCATGAGTTGGATAAAGCTGATTGCAGAACACCTACTACAACCCAGGTTGTTCATACTGTGCTCCAGATCCAGGATTTGGTCCTGGAAGAGCCACCCCAATCAACACACTCTGGGTCCCACCCTGTGCAGAGACTTGTCAGAAAGTACAGAACAGAGTGGCAAAGAAGGGTGTGACTATGTGTCACCTGTTGACATTGATTCTCCAAAACACAAAACTTGTTAGAACCAAATAATTCAATCGTTCTAAGTAAAGCCAAGTCAGCTCTAAATAATTAATAGATTTCCCATTATGAAGTCAGTGGGAGCTCTGCACATCGCCAGGGCATGATTTGACCCAGATATGAAAAGTACAGCTGATGAGGGGCTGCTGTGCATATTTTCCTCCTGTGAGATTGCAGTGATGTTATTTCATGCTCCTAACTTTTCAAACAAGATACCTGCTTTTCAAATACACCTTTTCAAGCAAGAGGCCACCTCTGTCTTCATCAGGAATAGCCCAGGGCTACTTTTGTATTGTATATACAGCTTTTGTAGGGCCTGGAGGCACTATTGCAGGAGAAGTCCACCTTTGATGGATGCAGTTGCAGAATCAAGGACTGATTTTGTTTGGGTTTGCATTCCTTCCACTCCTTGCTCTTGAAAATGCCTCTTTCTTCAGAATGAGACTATCCTAAACCCAAACCTCCACAGATGCAGAGGAAGAGCAGGCACAATGCCAGTGCATCCCGAAGACAGTGCATGTATCCCTTTGAAAAGTGCACTTGAATTTGTGTTACAAACAGTTATATATTCCCACGAAGCTGCAAGTCTCAGGACAAATACAAGAACTTTGAACTCATCCATTTTCTAATGGAGGCAAGTGTCCAACTTGAAAAGGCCACGCACATGGTCCTCACACCAGCGAGGCCAGGAGACAGCAGATGTTCTGGCAGCTGCAGGCTGCCTTGTGCTCAGGGAGCTGGGGCTGGAAGAGAGCAGCCAAGCTCTCTCCAGATGGAGCAGACAGGGAAGAGGCGAGTGGGAGGCTGCACAAGGAAGTCAGATAGCTTCAGATAGCAAAGGACAGATGATGTGTGGCTCCAGGTCACCTAATCAACTTCAGAGAGGCTGCATAAGAGAAAAAAAGCATCGATCCACAGTTAACCTGAATTCAGTAAGAAGTCTTCTTGCCCTGGGAAAATCAATAGGGAGGAAGTATCTGTGCAGAATGCATGATAATGTAGCATGCTAACTATTTTTTATTTGAATGCAATTTGGGCAAACGTATTACTCATAAGTGAGTTATCCAGGACTTGCCAAATATGTGGTTAAACAGTTATTATAGCAAATTACACCATCATCTAAACACCTCTGGTTTGGCTCTTAGTTGTCTTCTTTTGCAATGAGGTTGGGTTTTTTTCTTGATTACTGTTGTCTAATATTGCTGTATTTACTGTTTTGGTTACCATAGAAATAAATAATGGCACCACCAACAACATGAATACAAGTGAATAAGAGCATTTTCTGAATTGCACGAGAACACCCTTGTTAATGAAGACCTATATGGTTGCATAATTCTTAACATAGTTCTCATGTCTTGATTTGTGTTCTCATATGCATTTTATTATGGGCTTTATAGTTCATTTTAAACATTCAAAAATAAAGAAAACCAGCTGAAGTACTTTTTTTTTTAAAATGGCCATATTTTGGTTAGAGGTTAACACAGGCCAAAAGAGAACACAGATCTGCCCTCGGGCTCTTGCAGTTTTGTTTTGTTTTGTTTTAATAAAAAGATCCATATTACAATCCACTAAGGGGCACAGAAACATGGTCATTACAGAGGAGCCATATTCCTTGTGCAGCTCTCCTGCCCTCACACCTTCTCTAGTCTTAGATCAAGCAAATGTGTGAAGGCAGAACTGTTGTCAGTCATGATGCATTAAGGGAGTAATCCAAACTTCACTGAGGTGAACTGAAAGACCTTTGATTAAAAGTAAGTTTCTGATTGTAACTCACTTGCTTCTTTCTGGAGCAAACGTGTACAGTTACAGGACCAAGGGCCAAACTGTTTCCTGTATATATCAATATTTCAGCTAAATGAAATTCAGATGAACAAACTGCCTTTTTGAATGCTTTGTGATAAGAAAATACATCTTAGGTTTTATTACTGAAGTTCATTTTCAAGATACTTAGTTTATAGTTGTCCTGACTGTATTTCTAGACCAGCACTCAACTCCTACCAACTCTTAAAACAGTCTTAGCTCACTGGATTTGTTATAACTGAGTAAGTATCATTCAGCCCATCAATAAGTTTGCTACTGCTACATCTGCTGATGCCTCAAGGACTAAAATGCATTATATTTAAGGAGTCTGTTTTCTAAAACAAAATAAACTCTGAGCAATCTTGCAGTTGGGGTTACTACAAGAAACCGAAGAGGAAAAATTACTAACTCCCACGGCTGTCCAGGTAGAGAGTTTCTAGAGGATTTGTTCCAATTCTGATGCCATTCACCATGTCAGAGTTGTTCTCACTGAAGTTAAACAACCAGTCTCCGTATCTGAAAGCTGAAGCTTGTAAATCTCCCTTGTGAATGTTGCCTATGACAGGGAAGGAAAGACTTGCGTAATTACCACTTGTACTTCCTCAGAGAACATGAGCTCAAGTCTAAAGCAAGGAGTTTGGTCAATAAAACATCAAGGTCTGAAAACTACAGGGAAAGACCTGTCCAGTTCATATGATAAGAATTTTTTTCTTGGTTAAAAGAAAATTAATATTTTGGTGAAAATCTCTTCTTCAGACCTATTGCAACTCAGAGCTAAATTAATTGAAATATCTAACAATAATCCTTCACTGTGAAGCATAGCACACTGGATATAGTTATTCTGACAAAATATAGAGAACAGTTTACTAACCTGACTATAAATGTTATTATATTAATTAGTGTCTTTGAAACAGGTTAAGAATTTCAAATCACACAGCATGGATAGCACCTTGTTCTCACACTACTGAAGTCAGAAGGAATTCTCAGTCTTTCTCCAGTGAATGAGGGATATCAGTGCTTGGAATTTTGGGCTATAATTGGCCAAATAGCTTATACATGAATACAACTACTCACGTGAGCAAACTTTTACAGGACTTAGAGCCTGAAATCAGTTATAAATGCTTTGGGGTTAATGTGAATGCTTGTGGTCATCCTGGTACCTTTTCATAGCAATCCTTGTCTGTGTCTGTTCTCTGCATACATCACAGGGAATGATTTTGGTTAAAATGTTTATGCATTGCTGCTATTCTGTTTGCTTTTCTCCAGTGCAGCCATAGGAGCATACAGAACTGCTTTTTTCTACTTTCTGCAGTGCTTTGCACATTTTTTAGCTCTAAATTCCCTCATGCAGAAGTGCCATATGCAGTCTTCGAAAACTTCTTTTTGAAGGAACCCTGTTACTCTTCAGCTGCTTTGTCATCTTCTCTGGGGGTGCATGGAGAACTTAGCATGAGGTAGAAGGCACCTAAGGTAAGACTGTCTGAAATTAAACACATGCATCGGACTTGGATTACCTATGGGTCTTGTGCAATTTGAAAATTCTCTCCTTCCTTTGCATGCTGTGGGATTTGAATATAATCAGCATATGGCACAATAGAGACTGAAATACAGAAAACCTGATAAAGTTGTGCTGATATACATTAGGTTGCCACCATCAGTGTCCCAAGGAATCAGCAAACCAGGAACTATTAAAATAGGTTATCTAGAAATATTTTTTCAGAGTTCACCTGCCTAATTTGGCTCAATGATTATTTTTGCCTCTCAGTTTTGAAATTCCAAACACAAATTGTGATGCATGCACATTCATTAAACTGAGGGATTAGTGAGAAATTGGACTGAAGGGGCATTTTCTGCAACTGGTTTGTTGGACCTTGACACTATGGCATGTTCAGAGAAGAATTTAGATTACTTACCAACACAGATATTAAATTGCAGTCTGAAAATAAGGTAACTGAGATATTTGAATTGAGTAATTCATATGAAAGAATGGTGTCTTGATGTATGATAGCTCAGTACTCTCAGGCAGGTCAGACACCAGAGGAATGGGATGAATTTTAAAAAATCATATGTTTTTATTTTGCTACATTTCTTCCTTTTTGCATATTCAAAACATTTCAAAGTCGCTGCCTTAAACTATGTTACAAACAAAATGGCTATTGAAGAGATAGTTTTGATGTGATGCACATCCTACTTGCACCGCAGGAATGAAGATGAAAAGGCCACTTCTTTCAAGTGCCACATCTTAGTACAGTTTTGTAATTATGCTACATAGACAAAATTAACAATTCTTATTAAATACAGGATATCATCTTAAAATGAATACCAGACTTTTAGGAAGGGCTTTGTAACAAACATTTCAAAAATCTGATTTCACTTTGAATTAGCTTTCAAAATCCAGTCCAGATATATGTAAAGAATATAGAAGATAAATATATTTTCTAAAGTACTACAGTATGTGAAATTTATAAATTGTTACATGCTTTGCTAATGCAGCTGGGTGAAGCTTAGTCTCAGATCAGATAGAATCTTTTAGATAAATCATTTATGACTAGATGACTTCTTATCCAAAAGTCAAATATGTGATCATTTACAGAGGTCACTGGCTGTATTCTGCTCTGTGTTCCATAATCAGCTGAAATAAACCCCAGGAGTCCCTCCCGATTGTATACTCACAGGGTCACAGTATAATAAAATACTGCTCAAATTGTATTTCAGACAAAGAATGCTTTCCCCAAAACTACTCGAGTCCCAGGGACAGGATTGTCAATATGCATTGCAGTGCAAATGGCAAGTATAAAGTCCAGCATTTTGAAGGGGAGCACCCTGCCTACTTAGAGGCAAAAAAGCCCTCTGTGACACACATTTAACTATTTAAGTGACTCTTACAATGTATATTCTATACTCCTTCTTTTTTACAGAGTCAAGCTGGGACTTATAACTAAGGCACCTTTTTGACACAGAGGAGTGGTACAAAAAAATACTGAAAACCTTGAGAATATTTTCTGGAGGAATACAAGCTGGTGTTGTAGGATGGTGAAGAAATGCTATCAGCTTCTACAGAAATAGAAATCCTCATAATATCCTACCCATGATAATGCAGCCCTCAAAGTGGTTTCAGACCACATTGCTAAAAAAGAAAGAGAAGTCACAGGATGATAGAACTGCATGAAAATAATTTCTAGTTGAAAAGCAGATAGGGTATTAGCCTCAGGCATTTCCATCATTCCATAGAAATACACCTAACTGATCATGAAAATGCAATAAATGTTCTGTATAAAACCTTACAGAAATGAGTGAGATTTTGTTTTCCTGAAGGGTTCACTACAACCAGTGCTAGATCAATCAGTACATCCACCTCTGTGCTGGGTAAAGTCCCCTGTAAGCCTCAGACGATCTAGAAGGAAGTATTTTTTGAAAATATTAGCAAAACAAGTGATTAAATAATGAAAAAATGCAAAATTAGCAACCCATAATAAAGACAATTAGATAAACTAAAGTGCAATAACTATTATCAAGCAATTAAGTGGCTACTCCTGTAGTTGTTCCTTTGCTTGGCTGCTTTGTTGAAAGTGATATCATGGAGTCACCACTATGCTTTGAATGATAGGTTATTACTGGCTGGGTGGAAGAAATGCTGTGACCAGGACAAATGCCAGCAAGGCAGGGCTGGGCAATTACCATTGCTTCTTACAGCAGCACACTAGGCAGTAATGAGTACCTGTCATGCTCTCCCAGAAGCAAAAATACAGCTACTTGATGAAAATGCTTACAGTGTTCTGCACTATTATAAACTACAGAAGACCATCTTCCATCTCCATGGGACTGTCAACTCCAATGGCACAGTAGGCTGCTCAGAGGGTTTTTCTCTGCCTTTGAACAAAGAAGCAGAACAAGAGGAGTCACACAGACACAGAGGCTATGGACTTTGATACCAGAACTCAGGGAGGTTGAAGCACAACAGAGATCTCACTGCAGAAGTCCTCATCCACTTTGTGGCCAGGTCCTGCCTGGAAGCACAAGACATTTTTCCACCACAGTGATCCTTGTTTCTTCCAAGATTATCCTATGAGCATGTTTTGTCAGACCACTTAAAACCCAACACTCCACAGGCTCTAAACATCAGAAAAGAATGAGGTGACCCATGATAAATAATTTTCCAACTTTTCAAATTATTGATTTTAGCAGGAGAAGCACTTACTATAAATGCCAGGTCTACACATGTGCCCATTACATCTATTCAGTATAGAATCTTAATACATACTCCCATGGCTGGGCTACCAATGTACCCTTGTGTTCTTCACTGTGGGCAAACATTCACACTGCCAGTGCCATTTTCAAAAGTTTCCACATTTTTTATTTAAATCAAAGAATGTAATGTAGAACTAAAACGGTACCTTGATCATTCCATGAAAGAATAAAGACAATATTATCACCAGGGCAATGAGTCAGAATGTTTGCCTAATCAAATACTTAAAATGAAGAGTTCAAAACAAATCTCAACCTTAAATATCTTTTAAAATGAGTTTTAAAACAATGTGGTATTCTAAAGAAACTGGCAAGAACCAAGGGCAATTGGCAGACTATTATGGATCCTGAAAGATAGGGTTAAATTTATCAGATGTGGTGTTGCTCATGGTGCCTAGATTAATAGCTATCTTCAGAATTATATTGGCTTTAAGCAGTCATGGACAAATATACATTGGCTTAGCTGTTATGACATATCTTTAGTCCTAAGGAAATGATGAATTAGCTAAGTAGTCTTTAAGATAAGTGTCTTATAGGGGTTAACCAAGCTCCCTCCTCTCACTCTTAAACACACTTTACTGATGACATGTGTGTGTACATATTTTAAAGGAACCCTTAGAGATATTTCAGGTAAGAGCTTCAGACAACATCCACCTGCATTCCTCCTTGAGCTATGCAGAATCTGAGGATCTAATATTGCTACAATTATAAACTCAAGCCTAATCTTTTAATCTTCTCAGAGGTAAGTAGTGCTATTTGGGAGCAGGTGTGGCCCCAGTCAACGACACATGGTTGTGACCCTGTCAGGAATGGGTGTCAGACTGGTCCATGCTTACAGGGAGTCTGTGGTGCCCTTTCCTCTTTTCTCCCTCCTACCCATTCATGGTCTGCTGGTTTGCCATCAGTAAAATCTCCTAGGAGTCCTAGTTACCTATGGTTCATGAGTATGGCACAGTGATCACACCAACACCATGAAAATGTGCCAGGGAGAAAATGGGATTTGAAAGCTTCCTAAGGTAGGAGTACTACCTCATATGGTCCAAGGAGAGTAGTGATGTACCACCCAGCACTATATGCACAGCCCCAAACCACGTCTCAGACTGCCTGGGGTGTGTTGCAGTGTAAAGGGAGTGCAATGGCAGTCTGCATATAGGGGTGTCTGTTCAAAGAGCGGAGGTCACCCCAGTGTGATCCCTCAACTCTACAGCTGGTGCTGGGCTGCTCCTCCCTCCCTTTGCTGCTGCACCTGGGAACCTGAAGCACAGCCACAAGGCTGTGAGCAAGGTCAGGACTGCTAAATGGCTGTTCCATGTGAGGGGTAGAGGTGGGCTGTGGAAAGAAAAGAGCCTTCTGCTGTCCTTTCTCCGTTGTCTTCTGTGCTGATCCCTTCTGCAAGTATGGCCTTCCGTGCCCCATCTATTCTGCAGCATTCTGAGGAAGAACCAGGAGACTGCACTGGTGTGTAGTTCGTGTGACAAAGCTCCCTGCCTGGTCATCTCTGGAAAATGAAGTCTCTGTGTGCCTTTGTGTGTGTGTATTGGGGAGAGTTATGTTCAGGGCACTCAGAAGAAACATATAAGAGCCCTCCAGAGTTTATGGGAGGTGCCTTTGGCCTCAGTGAAAGAAGGAACTGGTAGCATTAGGAGAGGGTAAGTACTCTGTTGTTAAGGAGTGGTGGTGGGATTGTTTATTTTTCCTCCCATAAACGTTTTTTCTAAGGTCCTAATGGAAACAAAGCAAAGTATTATTCCTCTAAAAGCACTATTCTTTAAGTAAACCAGACTCACTACTTGAAACATTCCAATGACATATGGTGGCAGCAGGGGGATGGCTGAGATGTGGACGGGTGAGGTATCACCAAGATAAAGACCCACCCACATAGGCAAAGGCATAAGGTATGAAGAGATGGACACGTGCCCCAGAGAGAGGCAGGACAGAGGAGAAAACAGCAAATGCTTCTGGGGGTGTAAACGTATCCCTTTGATAATTACCCTCAACAACCTTACTATTCCAGATATTAAACTAAAAAAATTCAGAGCCCTTTCACGGTCTCTATTACTCCAGAGGTCTAGGCAGCTTTCCAATGTCCTGTTGGCTGTGAGGGATGAGTGGCATGTCCTCCTTGAACACCTGCATTGGCATCAGCACCTGCAACTCAGGTGCCAGAGCCAGGGCAGGGCACCAGCAGCTGTCCATGGCACCAGTCTCCCAGAACAGTAAAATACTCATTGCTTCCCTTCATACATCCCTTCCCAACATATTTAGTGCCTGGGCTGTGGTTTCTGCAGTGATAGTGAGGTTTACTAGATCTGAGAAGAAAACAATGAAAAGAACTCACCTGTGTTTTGTACATGAAAAATGAAAAGTGAGTCTTTCTCCAAATGATAATGCAGACAACTGGGGGCTATTTGTTATGCTATACTTGGTATAGTTATCATCAATTTAAATATAAAGTGGTATATTTTTAAAGGCTTTGCAGGTTTGTAGATTGGTGTATTCACCAGAATTTGTGACACTTCATTACCCTATAAACTTTCCTCTCTTGCCTGCTGTCTCTTATTTGCATCTCACTGCATCTAAAATATGTCTTCATCTGGTAAAGATGAATGCTAATCTAAACTCTATTTCTTCCTCTCTAGTGGTTTGTTGGTGCTTTCAAATATACTGGCTTCTTTCAAGATCATGAATTTGGGATTTGAGAGATGGGAAGGGAACAGGGTGGGAGGACATCCATACATGGACAGACATCCATACTCTTTTCTTTGTCTGCTATTCTCTAAACTTGACGATGTCTCTTCAGCAGTTAGGCAAGCTATGAATATAAAATTATTATTTTAAAAGAGAGTTTCCCATGCTATTTCTAGCCTCTAGTGGCTAAGGATTAAGAAAATAACAATTATTGCAAGATTTGGCATAAAATCATCATCTTTGGCATTTCTTTAGTAGTTTAGCCATCTTTTGGATGACAAGAAAAAAGCAACAGCATGTTTTTGAAACAAAACAGCCTTAGGAAAGCACATATTTGATTTCAAGGCACTTAAATCTAAATCCCTTGGACCTTAAAATAAAAAGTCATCCCTGGAGTAGATGTACTGATGAGCAGAGTGCAGGTTACATGTTCAAAGTGACACAACATATTTGCTCTGTCAGAATGGTCATTATAGTATGACCCTCACCTAAAAATAACCTATATGCAGATGCATTATGTGCAGTAATACCAAAACAGCTGCAGATGGGCTATGCCTTCACAATGGGTCAGTGTGATATGCATCATAATTCCAACATTACATATTTAAATTCCATAATGAACTAAACAGACATACATTCTTTCATCAAAAGTTCTGCTTCCCAAGCAGGTTCTTCATGACAAAACCCCTATACCTATTGGCCCCTGACTGCACAGCTGCCATTGGCCAAGGTGGAAAGTTATAAATCATACAGCACCACATGTTACAATGAACACAGGAGTACAAGGTTTAGATGTGACCATTCTTTTGTTAAAATGCATTATTCTGCAGAAAAATGGCAGAAACACAGCAAAAATACCAGAAACTTCTGTCTTACAGAGAATTGCAGTGCTATAACAGACGAAAATCTCTAAAATACTGCAGTGCTGCTTTCCGAGGTTCTGCTGTCTGGACATTCAATGTATTGTCACATTTCCTATGACATTACTCTGAGCATTTTTTTTTCTCTCCAGAAAACACTTCCACACTGGCAGTAAAGCACACAGGATCAATTGTCTGGTTACCTTAAGAGCTCCATTGCTAACAAACCTGGAAAAAAAAGCTTGGGCAGCACGAATGCCTGTAACATTGTCCATACTTCTCCCTCCTGCCCCCTCTAGCTTCACCCAGCTGTTTTAAATAGTGAGGAGAAATTAAAATTCTTAAAGCTTTGCAGGATGTTTGGATTTCTGCCCTTTATTTCCACTTCTACGGGCCACAGCTTGAAAATTTGCCCGTGATTTATAAATTCCCTCTTCAGTTTTCTTTTTAAAAACGATGACTAGGAATCCCAGCAAGGAAAATGATCTGGTGTTGGCTTCACCCATTGCCAAGCTGCTGCTCACAGCCCTGCCCGTATGGATTGTCCTGGGCTCGGTGTTTTCCTGTGCCTGATGACATTATGCAATTACATGATGATAAACATCATTCAGGAATACAAATGCAAGAAGTAAACAGCTCAGGGCTCTTTATTAGTTTATTCCAGGCAATCTTTCTTGTTTTACTGCACGGCTCCTCCCCTTTTTACAGTTTTCTGCTATTCTTTACTAATTCTAGTGATTTGAGAAATGACCTTTAACCCATGCAGTTTGCAGACTCCTAAAGGGGATAATTGAAATGCCACAGTAAACCAAAGGCAATAAAATATTATTTACTAGGCATAAAACTAAGGTTGGTCTTCTGAAAGGAAGGAACTGCCCTCTTATTCCTCCCCGTTCCCTGGACCTGGTGCTACCAGTCATCCCGAGGGATGAACAGCAGCCCGGGCAGTGAGGATGCCTAATGGAAGGGCTTCTTTGAATATTAGAGAGTAAAGAAACCTGTGGAGAGCGATTCTGCGGCCTTGGGTCCCGTCGGGGCAGGCAGGTGCCGGCGGG
>NW_008685395.1:0-202 GCF_000695815.1 Acanthisitta chloris
AACCTCCCTCAGACCCCCCCAACTCTCGCCTGCTCTTTGTTTGTGTCTCGGCTTAGCAAAACCCTCCAAAATGGGGAGGGAGGGTAAAAAATTGGGTGGACTGGGAGGCACTGGGAGGGCAATGAGGGGGTGTCCCAGGGGTCCCAGCAGTCTGGGGAAGAGAGGGAGAGAGTGGGAGGGACTGGGAGGAACTTGGATGGAA
>NW_008685395.1:272-1002 GCF_000695815.1 Acanthisitta chloris
AGCTGAGTGGAGTGGGAGGAGCTGGGAATGGACTGGGAGGAGTTGGGGTGGATTAGGAGGAACTGGGAGGGACTAGAAATGGACTGGGAGGAGCTGGGGGTGGCCTGGGAGGAATTGGGATGCAATGGGAGGAGCTGGGCGGGACTAGAAATGGACTGGGAGGAGCTGGGGGTGGCCTGGGAGGAATTGGGATGCAATGGGAGGAGCTGGGCGGGACTAGAAATGGACTGGGAGGAGCTGGGGGTGGCCTGGGAGGAATTGGGATGCAATGGGAGGAGCTGGGCGGGACTAGAAATGGACTGGGAGTGGAGTGGGAGGCACTGGGAGAGGACTGGGCCAGATTGAGAGCGAGCTGGGATGGAATGGGAGGGACAGGGAGGAACTGTCATGGACTGGGAGGAACTGGGACTGGGCTGGGAGGAGCTGGGAGTGGACTGGGAGGAATTGGGAGTGGAGTGGGAGGAACTGGGTGTCGACTCGGAGTAGACTGGGAGGGGCTGGGAGAGAACTGGGACGGAGTGAGTGGACTGGGAGGGACTGGGACGGCCTGAGAGTGGAATGGGAGGAGCTGGCATGGATTGGGGGGAGCTGGGGAACTGGGAGTGGAGTGGGAGGAACTGGGAGTCGACTCGGAGTAAACTGGGAGGGGCTGGGAGAGGACTGGGACGGCCTGAGCGTGGCCTAGGAGGAACTGGGAGGAGCTGGGGGGTGTCCCACGCGTCCCCCACGG
>NW_008685396.1:0-238 GCF_000695815.1 Acanthisitta chloris
GGTAATCCAACAAAGTATCATGTCGGGATAATCCAACAAAGTATTACGTCGGGGTCACCATTTGTGGGAAATCGACAGGAGAAATGCACACCCGATGGTGTCCAGAAAGACTCGTTTATTGTAAACCATCATCCATCTTTTATACAGTGTATGAACAACTATGCTTATTGTTCTCTTTACCATTACCTAAACCCTAAAAGTTACATTTGTATACTTTCTTAGCTTGCAGGACAACTAT
>NW_008685397.1:0-37834 GCF_000695815.1 Acanthisitta chloris
GTGTGTGTATATACATGTATATATATAATATATATATAGCAGCAAGAGTGTGGATGGCTGTTGTCAGGATAATCAGGAGTGATGGGTCTAGGTCCTGAGGAACTTACAAACTGAATTTGGCATCCCAGAGCATAGAGCATGTCCAGTTAGGAGGGTGGAAAACAGACCAAAGGTATTTTCTGCAATGATTTCAAAACTCAGCCAGGTGAAACCACAGTATACACATGCGATTTCTTATCTTTTACCAGGAAAAACAGCGGGAAAAAACATCTCTTCCTCTAAATAGTGCTGTTCCATGACATTTTTCTCCCACATAAACAGCTGAGTTGCAGCATGTCCCAGATTATTCCCCTTAGAGCAAGGTTGGATTGGAGATTCCAAAAGCAATGGGTGTGCATTGCCTGCAGCTTTCTTCCCAGGGATACATGGACAGGAGCATTCCCTCTGTTCCAGGTATGCAGCGTAGATAACCAGAGGTTATCTCCCAGGCAGGGAAATCCCAGCCCATTTCCATAATTTATATATGAGCTCAGCTGAATGATCTGATAGGAAATTGTCACTGTCTGTTGAACAAACTGTGTTGAACTGTTGAACAAAGGGATATTTTTGCATCTGGCATCACACAACAGAGGCCCCACACAAGCATCTGTGCAAAGCTGAGATTGGTAATTGTGTTTCATCAGAAGCATTTCTGCCATTTCACTGCTCAAATATGTCTATTATGCAGCCTAGTTTCAACCAAACACTGTTCTTGCTAATCCTGTGTGTAAAGGTAATCTAATAATGTTTTTTTTCTGCAAAGGATGTTTACAAGAAATCCTCTTTTGTCAGGGAAATCACAGTATTTGTGCTCATCGATTCCTGTATCTCATAAAATGCACCTGAGACTTCTCTGTGGCCCAGAGGCTAAATGTTATGACACAGCTCTCATCCATCTATTAACCTCTCTCAGGCCCTGAACACTGGTTTCCATGTGCAGATTACATACTGGGGATGGTTCTAGGCCTGTGTTAGCTTTTACAGCATGGCCAGGAATTGTCTGGGATATTGCCAGCCAAAGCCAGTTCCATATGTGCCAAAGATGTCCACAAGTGACCAGTGTGGAAAGACCAAGGAGCATCTCCACCTACAAACACTGCACAGCACAATCTAATGCACAAGAACAAGTCAAGCTGTGCTTTATGCACTAATTTACACTGACAGAAGGGAGGGTTAGATTGGATATTGGGAGGAAATTCTTCCCTGTGAGGGTGGTGAGGCACCAAAGAAGCTGTGGCTGCTCCATCCCTGGAAGTGTTCAGGACCAGGTTGGATGAGGCTTGGAGCTGCCTGGTCTAGTGGAAGGTGTCCCTGCCCATGGCAGGGGGTGGAACTAGGTGATTTTTAAGGTCCTTTCCAACCCAAACCACTCTGTGATTCCACAATTTACAGTGGACTTATTTTACACTCCTCATGCATGGACCATTTCTAGCTGTTATAAATAATGGTATCTTAATTCCTCCAGATGATGTCTTTCCTGGATGCTATTTTTCCACTAATATGTGAACCTATTGAAGTATTTCTACACCTAGTGGGAATGGGCAGTAAAACTATTCTAAAATTTATCTCTTTCTTTTCTCAGCAATCATGGACCTGTTCTGCTTTTCATTTCTATGTACAGCTCAGTATCCAGGCAGTTGCCCTCCCCATCTGCCACGAGGAGCTGCAATTGAGGGAATTATTTCAGTTTAAGATGGCTGCTCTCAGAAAAAAGAAACACACGCTGTGTCCTACCCTTATATTTGGACTTTCTGTGTCCTTTCCCTTTCATCTGAAAGCAAAGTCCTTCACTCTCCAGGGATGCAGCAGCTATGTAAGGAGGATGCTCCAGCTCTGCCAGAACTCATTTTTCGGCCGAAGGGACTACAAAGGAAAATTCTAAGTCTTCTGTTATTTACAGACTAACTGGGCTTAATGTCTTGGGAACACTTGTGCCTCCAATGTTGCATAAGAGAGAAGGAGAAAGCTTTTTCCCTTCAAAAATCCCTGACAATAAATACAGAGACATCTGTAAACTTGTCAGGGTTTGCCTCAACTTCTGTGGCTGCTGTAAACCCTCAGACCCTTTGCAAAGGGCTCTATAAAGTTCTCAGCCAGCTCCATCCAACCCATCGACCTGACAACCTGCCCTATACAAAGCTTAATACATTTTACTGCACTGCAGGTGCAGGTTGGAAAGGCAGAGCCATTCCAAATGCATGAAAAATTCCACATTGCAACATGGAAACAGCTCCTGAGAGACAGAGAAACTCTTCAAAATAGTTTCTTGATTCATTAGGAACAACAGCAAGGTTGACACATCCCCCACATTTCATCCCACCCATAGATTCATTACAGACACCAGAGAGATTCAGGCTCTGAAGAACCAAATTCCTTCCCCCACCTTTGTTCCCTGCAAAGCCTCTTGCTGGGTTTTATCTGTAACTTCAGCAACAGCTTGAATTACTGGGGAATTTGACAAGGTGATTTATCATAGCTTGTTGCATTTTTCTCAAAACATCCCAAGCAGATGATATTATGATAAAAAGGGGGGGGAAAATAAGACATAGTCATTGTACATGACAAAAGCTCATTATTAGGGCAGCACAAAAAAAACCTGAGAGAAAAATATTAGGGGCAGATAATGACATCCAGTGCCGAAGGCATACAAAAAGAATAGAAAATCAGGCAATTGGACAAGCAGAGTACTATAAAAATAGGATGGGAAGGACCTCTAACCCATCCTTCCCCCTGGAGGGAGGCTCAGCTCTACCTATGTCAGTCCCAACAGATGTTTGCGAGTCCGGAGCAACATTAATGCCCTGTGCTCAGTAATCATTTGCAGAAACATCAGTAGAATTCTGAAAAGCCACACACTGTGCCATAACTGCTGATGAAACTAAATTTAAGAAGGAAGAAATAGCTTGCCATATTGCAAAGGACTAGAAACCCCTCGGTGATACAGAAAGAGCTGACTGCACGTATTCAGGGGGCTTGGGGAGGGGGACTAGGAAAGAAGATGTTTGCTTTCACTCCAGAATTGTCTCTGCATTGGAATTTTTTCTCCTCTGAGCTTGCTAAGAGACAGCACATGCTCATTACATCATTTTGCAGCAATACCAGAGATAACAATACAGAACAACCAGGCCTGAAATATACGATTAAATTGTTTTCCTCTTTTATTCATCCATTTAGAAGAGCTTCAACATATCAGAGAGAAATAGAATCATGCAATAATAGATTGTTAAGGGGTTGGGAATGGACCTTAGAGATCATCTAGTCCCAACCCCCTGCTATGGGCAGGGACACCTCCCACCAAACCAAGTTGCTCAAGGCATTATCCAACCTGGCTTTGAACATTGCCAGGGTTGGGGCATCCACAGCCTCCCTGGGCAACCTGTGCCAGTGTCTCACCACCCTCACAGGAAAGAATATCTTCCGAATATCTAACTTAAATTTCTCCTCTTTCAGTTTATATCCATTCCTAACACAGGAGTTCTGAAAATGTACTTTGCATCCCAGAAGTTTGCAGGGCAAGGTAGATTTGAGCTCACATCTCAATGCCTTGGCTTATTTATTTGGGACATCAGCATAAAAGCAAGTTCCAGCTTCAGTTGTTATATCAGACATAGCACACTATGGTCATCATTTGATGACCCTGACAGACAGCTGAGCCTAGCTTTTATGAAAGGCTGGAAAATTATAGAGCTACATGCGAAGAAGCACTTTAAAAACCTGTAAAGCAGAGGAGCAGGTAGGTGACCTACGAAGCGCAATCTTCTTTAGAGATTATTTCACTGATAATCAGGGAGAGAAAAATAACTTTTTTCTTGAGCCAGTGGTGAGTCAGAATGAAAGAAAACAAAGCCACTGCCCCACCATCCACCTGAAAACCACAATGCTTGAAGGTGAAGTTATTCCTGTGGCAGGGCTAATGTGACACAAGAATTCAGCTCTAACCTCTGATGGGTGACACCTTGCACTGAGCTACTGGTATGACCCATTTGAGAGTGCTTCAGAGGCCACATCCTTCATGCCATGAGACCATTTTCAAGTTGGCATAGTGCACTGAAGTCAACACAGCTCCACAAAAGGAAGAAACAGGCACAGAAATACATGATCCATGACCAGAGGCATCTTCTGTAGGTGAAGGTTGTCCTGGCCTGTTATGTGCAGGTGGCAAATGGAAGGGAGGACAAACCTAACAGCTCTTCCATAAAGTATGTGGAATATATTCTTCTAAACAAGTAGGCCATGATCACATATTAATTAAAGCAGAAACAATATAGAACCATGGAATCACAGAATGAGTTGGCTTGGAAGAGACCCTTTAAATGCCATCTGGTTCCAAGCCCTTGCCATGGGCAGGGATGCAGGTGGCAAATGGAAGGGAGGACAAACCTAACAGCTCTTCCATAAAGTATGTGGAATATATTCTTCTAAACAAGTAGGCCATGATCACATATTAATTAAAGCAGAAACAATATAGAACCATGGAATCACAGAATGAGTTGGCTTGGAAGAGACCCTTTAAATGCCATCTGGTTCCAAGCCCTTGCCATGGGCAGGGACACCTCACCTCCTACTGAAGCAGCCACAGCTTCTCTGGGCAACCTGTGTCAGTGCCTCAGCACCCCCACGCGGAACAATTCCTTCCCAATATCCCATCGGACCCTGCCCTCTGGCAGTGGGAAGCCATTCCCTGTGTCCTGTCCCTCCAGGCCCTTGTCCAAAGTCTCTCTCCAGCTCTCCTGGAGCCCCTTTAGGCACTGGAAGGGGCTCTAAGGTCTCCCTAGAGCCTTCTCTTCTCCAGGCTGAACGCCCCCAGCTCTCAAAGCCTGTCTCCAGAGCAGGGATGCTCCAGCCCTTGGAGCATATCCTTGAACTCATCTCAACTCACTCCAAGAGGTCTATCTTTGCTATTTGCCCCAGTATTAAACCAGTCTCCCAATGATCTTCAGTTGTTTATCTTGCTTTCTGCCTCAATTCATTTCTGTATCATTTGACCAGATCCACATTCCCATATTATCTTTGACCTGCCAATTCTTGTTTGGAGATAACCCAAAGGTTTTCAGGTTGGTTGACCTATTTCTGCACCTGTAGACAGGTATGTGACAACATCAGTGTTTCTTTTCCAATCCTTGCTGCAGCTATCAAGCCACAGATCCTATAGTCACTACAAAAAGACATGTTAACACTTTGTAATAGGTACTTAGGAGCAGAGAAGTGTAGACAAGAAATATTTTTTGCCCCATATCTAGTAACTACTTTTACTACAGTGTTGGGTTAATATAGAATATTTTTTAAGTTTTATATACTTGCCCCTAAGTTCTCTTGGGGGACTTCTATAATGGATAAAGGACTGGTCTCTGGCTTAAAGATCATAGAACCAATCCCACAATTGTTTGGGCTGGAAGGCACCTTAAAGCTCATCCAATTCCATTCCCCTGCCTTGGGCAGGGACATTTTCCACTAGACCAGGTTACTCCAAGCCCCATGCATCCTGGCCTTGAACACTTCCAGGGATGTAGTAACTGTCATGGTTCTGATTAAGTACACACAACATAATACCCCAAAACAAGAGGCCACATCCAAACCTCTGACTGGTACCTGGCATGTGCTGACTCAGATCCCATCTGGGAATGGCACAGTTAATTTGGCCAAAACTGTGCCAGAGGCTTTACTAGTAATCCTGGGCCAACATCAGAGCCCATGCCCTGGCTGTATTCAGTTTACTAATATAGATGTATTTATCAGGCTATAGTGAAAGCACATTAAAGTGCTTTGGGGTTTGTGGAATTCAGTTCTGCCAGGATGTGCTTGTGGGGTTGGTTCACAAATGGGCTCAGCTCACTGCAGCTGGAAGTCAGTGATGCTGCCTGGTGTCAGCTCACTCATGTGGGGCTTGGTTTTATCCAACATGGATTGCCAGCATGCACTGCATGTGCTAAACATAATTAAAGCCTCTTTCTTCAATTAAACCTTTTGTCTCTGTCTAATAAGGCAGAATCCAGTCAAATCTATGTCTAATGCTGTGAAACGCATCCGCATATGGTTCACAGAATTCCTGCGCAAATGTAGGTCTTGCAAATCTGATTCATTTCCTTTGTGCCTTTATATTGTGGTATTGGCACAGGCTGCCCAGGGCAGGGGTGGAGGTAACATCCCTGGAAGTGTTTAAAAGCCACGTGGATGTGGCACTTGGGGACATGGTTAGTGGTGGCCTTGGGAGTGCTGGGGAAACTGTTGGACTCTATGATCTCAGAGGGCTTTTCCAACCTTAATAATTCCATGATTCTATGACTCTGTATTTATAAGGAATCCACCTCTGAGCTCTGTCAGACAAAATTGCTGTGGCTGAGTTGAGGCAGTGTGCTGGAAGTGACCTGCACTCCCTGCCTGAGCTGCCACACTTCTTTCTCCTTTCTTATTTTCTTTAACTCTAAAGAAGACACTGTGTAACTAAAAGAATCTGATACCTTTCAAGTGTGGATCTGCCTCCTCTCCCAGACAACAAGTGACAGGACAAGAGGAAACAGCTTCAAGCTGTGCCAGAGGAGGTTCAGGTTGGACAGCAGTAAGAATTTCTTCACAAAAAGGGCTGTTAGGCTTTGGAATGTGCTGCTCAGGGAGGTGGTGGCATCACCATCCCTGGAGGTGTCAAAGAAATGACTGGACGTGGCACTTAGTGCTCTGCTCTAGTTGGCAATGTGGTGATGGGTCACAGGTTGGACTCAATGGTCTCAGAGGTCTCTTCCAACCTAAATGATTCTATATAGAACACAGCACAGTCGATTGCAGGACACTGGACTCTCTCAGAGGTTCTGTTCTCAGGCCTTTCCCCACTTGTATTTCATTTTTATGATTTGGTTCCTTATCACTCTTAAGAGATACAGAATCAAAATGTCTTAATTACAAAATATGCCTGAATTAAAATACCATGAACAAAACCAGCTTAAGAGAAGCCAGAGGGAACTGTGTCCTTTAATAATTTTATTAATAATGTAATAAATTCCCTCCAAGTTCTCTCAGGGCTCACAATTTTCTGATGGAAGATTTTGCTAGAGGGATGTGAAAGGATCATGTGCTCAGTGAGGCAAACCATGCTTAGGGCTTTAGCTGAACTGCTAAAGGAGAACATTTCAGACTAGGCTTTGTGTCACCTTCAGGGTGGAGATGTTTAAGCTAAACATAAATAAATAATTGCAAATCCCATAGGAAATAAAACCATAAAATAAATACACCATAGGAGCTACATTTGACCACTTTCAGATCAGTAAACTCTCAGTGATGGTCATCACTGAGTTACCCTAATTAAAGTGAGATTAGGATGTGGCCATCTGTAAATCTATTTTGTCAAGATCACATGATAATGTGAAAGGAAAACAATTTGGAGGAAGCACTTGGCTAAAAGCTTCCCATATATACCCTCCTGATTTTCAAAGGATTTTTTTTCTATAGCAACCATCAACAAAGGGGTCTTAGAGCCACAGCATCACTGCACAGAAATGCTAGAAGTCATTATATTTTCTTCTAAAACATGAATTCTGCCTGGAAATGAAAACTTCATTAGTAAATCTGCATTTTGTTGAAATATTCTAGTTTTCCTAAGAAATCACAAGTTTTAAACCCCACATTAAGGTCCTTCAGGTCTCCTATGTGCACCACAATAATATTCACCTTTGTCTAGCTCTTTTGTCCCAATTTTTTTCTCCCTCACCATTACAAATAGCATCAAGGAAATAAAAGTTGGCCATGAAATAATGAAAAGGTAGCAAAGAACTACATCCATGTTATTATATTGCAGGTCAAAATGGGGATAACAGTAAGGTAAACACATGGTGAAATGTGATTTCTTTGAAAATGGTTTCATGAACATTTCAATGGAAAGATTAGAAATTCCACTTAATTTCTAGAAAAACATAACTTCCAAATGCCACCATCTTCATAACTTCCACCTTCCTTTCCAAATCCCTCCCCTCAAATAGTTCAACTAAGTACTCATGGATGGAAAAGAGTTATATTACAGAATATGCTGGATATACATATTATACAGATATGCGCACACACACTGACCTTCTCTGACCATCCCCATGTTTCTGGCTATGAATTTTCTCTTTCTATTGCTAAGATGATGAATTTATTTCACTTCAAGAATGTAATGGCCTTGAGGAAAGCATGGCAGACAGCAGGTGCCCCAGTTTTTCAAGGAAAACGTAACAGGAACCATCTCCAGGAAGAAAGGTTCCACCAGTTTCCTGACCCACACCAAGGGATTGATACAAATTAAAAATGAAAACCAGCAAAAAAAGCCAACAAAAACCTTCTTTCTTTTTTTCTAACAGCACAAGGAGTCTTCTGATCTGGTTTCTAACATCACCCCATCAACAACTTCTTTGTACTATATGACTCAGCCATGGTACACAACTTACCTGGACAAACAAGTCAATAGCATCACTGAACTACTGCAAACCCAGGAATTCGTACACAGGTTCTCAAGAAAGGTATCTGGTGTTTTCAAACAAATCCATCATTTCCCCCCCACCTTGAAGGCCTCCAAGATGTTTTGGGGCTTGTGACACATAACACACATGAGGGACTGAGAATTGGATTTGTTCAACCAAGGGAATGGCTGATGGGAGACCTTACTGCCTTCTTGAACTGTCTAAGGAGGGTATACAGAAGATAGAACCAGACTCCTTTACAGGTGCAAAGTGGAAGGATGAGAGGCAACAGGCACAGGCTGTAACAGGGAGAAGCATTTTATTATATATATGTGTTAAAAATTCAACTGGACACAAACATGAGCAAACTGATCTATGCTGGGTCTGCTCTGAGCACAGGCTTGAATCAGAGACTTCCAGAGGTTCCTTCTAGTCTAAATTATCCAAGTTTCTACAATCCTAATGCTCAAATATCTTCATTTCCAATAGACCAGGTTGCTCCAAGCCCCTTCCAACCTGTCCTGGAACACATCCAGGGACAGAGCAGCCACAGCTTCCCTGGACAACATCTTCCAGTGTCTCACCAGCCACATAGTGAAGAATTTCTTCGTAATATCTAATCTAAGCCTTCCCTCTAATATTCTATTCTATTCTATTCTATTCTATTCTATTCTATTCTATTCTATTCTATTCTATTCTATTCTATTCTATTCTATTCTATTCTATTCTATTCTATTCTATTCTATTCTATTCTATTCTATTCTATTCTATTCTATTCTATTCTATTCTATTCTATCCTATCCTATCCTATTCTATTCTATTCTATCCTATTCCTATTCCTATTCTATTCTCATTGCCTTCATTTCCAAATGGATCCAGAACTGAACTGTATCAATAGCTGTCTTAAAATCCAAGATCACGTCAAGCAAACCCAAAATTCTTTACCTGCTTCTACTCAATACACCACTCACACCGTACCCATTTCCTCTGTGTCAGTCACACTGTAGCAGCTCACTAGACTAAATCATTTTTTGTTAGATTCTGACCATTTTTCCAGGATATTGTGTCCACAACTTGTCTTCTTCATGTCTGAATACCTGCACAATCTTGGTCTCAGCCAACTACATGACATCAACACTATTTTTATGGAGAAGGTCAAGCCCTGTTAGGTACAAAGAGTGCAGAACTTCTTGGACCTGCTGTGACTGCAAACCAAGGTGGAATTCAGTCCACAGCCCTTGTTCTCAGCACCAGAGTTGAACATTTCCTGAATTCCAGCCTCCCACAGACAGCATCTGAAACAGGATGCAGCCTCTGGGAGGATGTATCTCTCAGAGGAAAACAAATTGATGGCATTTCTCTGACTTAAAACATTCCTTTCTACACATAGCAGAGATGCTGCCGGATGAAGAAGGTAAGCAAGTTGCATTGAGGCATGAAAATACACATGAGCAAAGTTGTCTTCAGCTTCTGTCCTTCAATGATCCTTTCTCAACCATTGTTATGAACATTTCTACCAACTGCTTCTCCGTGACACCACTGAGATGATGTCTAGATCTGACCTCAGCAGCTTCACTGTTCCTTTGCCCAAGCTTTATCTACTTTAGTCTTATAAACGGCCAGTACAAAGACCTTGAATTAATTCTGATGGGCTTTTCTTTTTTTTTTTTTTTTTTCTACAGAATGGAAGAATCCATTTATATGAGGATGGAAATAAACTTCTTAACAATTCCATCTTTGCAGCACTTCCTTCAAAAATGACATCATTCAGGTGACCACACAGTCTGCAAGTCTTGCCTGCATTAACTTGGGCACAACACCAAGCACAGTACATGGCTGATTATTATGCCTTTTTCTTGGTTTAAGTGTGTTTTTCAATGCCTCCACCTACCATTCCTTTGTTTCCTTGGTTTCCTATAAATAAACACTACAGGGATTATGGACACTAATACATATATCTCAAATATTTGTGTTTATACATTTCTTTGGGCTTTAAAATCTGGAAGTTATTTACAGATCTGGAAGAAAAATATGATGTCTGATCTTCTGTGGCTATTTCCATCAGTGAAGGCAAAAACACTGTGAAAATGCATTGACTTTCCCAATTTTTCCCCTATAAAGGCTTCCTTAACAGAAAAGCATTGATGACATTAGACATCAACACAGATTAACAAAATCTTCCATAAACCTGAAGGAGTTGGATTCTCACAGCCTGAGCCCACCTAGGAAGTCCAGAACAAGTGAATCTTCCATCCCCCAAATAAGAGCAGTTTTTGACAGATTGTATTTCTTGTAGCTCCTTTTATTCCTGACAGTTCCCAAGGAACCCTGGGAAGAGAATTTTTGTGGCTAACCTTCAGCTCAGGTACAAAGAAGAAACCACAAGATTTGCCAGTAAACGCATTTACTGCTAAATGCAAATCACAGAACATGATCTAATCCTTTATCCTCAATTTTCTTTAAGGGAACTGTTTTCAAGTGTTTCTGTGAGAGTTTAAGAACACTGAATAGTTGGAATTCGATTGTGAAGAAACATTTCAGAGACCTTGGACAAGGAGAAACAGATTCTTGCTAATACTCAAACAAAGCTGGCAGGTGAAAGGATTAGCAAGGGTTGAGCTTCTCAGAATGAATGAGAAGTGAAACATTAGCAACTAGCAAAACTAAGAGTTTGTGTTGAGTCACCTCAGATAGCTTTAAAATACCTCCTTTGCCTCTGAGTAGCAGGTTGAATGTGCAGGCATGAAGCTCAACATGGGCAATTTTCTCTGTTCAGAACCATTTTGAAAGTAATTTGAGTATCAATATGCTCCACTAGTTTTTCTGGGGCTGCAGTTAAGTCACATCTACCGGCTTGAACCTCACCACCCTCAAGCCCTTTCTGAAGTTATTTTCTTGAGTTTTAGTAGTAGTTTCATCATAAAGTATCTTTTGTGAGACCTTTGGGAGAAGAGGCAATGGAGGGAATTCAGTGAATACCTTTACTAATGGATCTCTTTGTTATCCTGTGTTCTCACCACCTGTTTCTTGAAAACGCTTCCTACCTATCATTTTATACAGGAATCATAAGTGGGTTTGGAGACAGGACAATCTCACTGCTATGTGTCAGCATAGCACTTTGCCTGAGTGGGTTTGGGGCTTGTAGTGGCTTCTAAAACATGAGTATATAAAAAAGGCAGAAAGTTCCCAAAACAGAACCTGGGTCCCTGCCCAGTTCTGAGCAAACCAAGGCATGTGCAGTGAGATTTGAGCTGCTCCAGGTCCCTACTTAGATTTTATCACACCTAAAATGCAGGTGCCTGGCAACAATCCAGAGTACTTCAATTAAGCACTCTGCAGATCATGCAGAGACTCAAGCTATCATCTATACTGGCAAAAAATGTGCCAGGTCCCATTTTCTGCCCCTGAGGCCCAAATAACATGGCATAGCTATACTTCCCTCCTTCCCAAACATACTGGTTGCATTCAAAGAGACAACTGGGAATAGTTCCTTGTCTGTCCAAGTTTTCTAACCATGCCTGGTCACTATCCAGGAGAGTGTTGGACCAAATCTGTCTGACTGTACCAGGAATCCTTATATCATTTTAATAGTGTGGAGAATGACTTTCCAAGTGCACACAACTCTGCTTGTCACTTCCACAAAATAATAGTAACTTGGCCCCAGGCACTTCTGAAGAGCAGTTCAGAGTTGGCTTATTTGAAATTCTAGGCATGAAGACAGGTCAATCCACTTGATTTGAAGCTGAAATATCTGAATGAGGGGCTCCCATGACCAGCATTCAACCCAGGCTCTGAACATGAAGTGGTCTCCCAAGGCCAAATGTTTAACTGAGAAGAGCTCAACCTTTTAAAAAACAATAAAACCAGAATACATTCTAATGCAGCTCTTGGGTTCTGGCAGGAGAAAGACCCAGTGTGCCACTTCTGGAAGCCCAAATGGGAGGTGGCATCTATTTTAGTAGGATTCATTTAAAATATAGTCATAGAACCACAGAATCCCAAAAATGGTTTGGGTTGGAAGGGACCTTATAAACCTAGTTCCTACGCCCTGCCATGGGCAGGGACACCTTCCATTAGACCAGGTTGCTCCAAGCCTCGTCCAGCCTGGCCTTGAACACTTCCAGGATGTGGAAAATGTAGACATGGAGTTCAAGTTAATTCTTTAGATTCAGGAGAAAGATGGGAAAAATTGCCAGTGACTCCAGGCCTACGCTGAGACACGTACTGTTCCCAGGAGGAAGTGCTCTCTTTCCATTGATAAAAGAGGAAACCTACATGACAAGTTAAGGCAAATAATTTTAAACAGATAAAGCAAGGCAAAAGTAGTCATCCTCTGAGTGTGTAAGTAATCAAACTGATGTGCTTCTCTTTTCTGGCCCAAAACATATGTTCATCTGAGTTTACAGATCCTGGAGGAGATGCTGCTAGAAAGAAATGTTCCTGAGCATTTAGCATGTATTAGGCACCACAGATAAGCCAGCTGACTTACACAGTGCCTCGGACCTAGACGCAGGCATGTCAGTTCTGTGACGATTCCATCTGATTCCATTAACACTGCTGCAGATACACCTTTCCCATAGTCCTGGAAGATGAGGACTTGAGACTGCTATTATCCTATGTGCTGGAATATGCACTTATTTCCCCCTTAACTTGAAACTAAATACATTGGGAATTCATCTTGTGGGCTGAGAATTCCACACATTTCTAGGTAGTCTGTTCTGCCTGCACCTTCCAAAGGCAACTGATCTCATCAGACTTGTTCCTGTAAGTGTACACACACTATTCACGACTTCTTCAGCAATGGGGACATTTACAACACATTGCCTAGAAAAAATATCTCACTAAAATAATTTTTAGAGCTCAAGAGATCTTAGAACCACATGGAAGGTCCAGAGGAACAAAGAGAGCCAAGTGAAAGTCTGTTGGTGACCTGTGAACCCCTTTACTTTTTACTGCCTTTCACAGCAGGCCATAGGTTGAACAAAGGTTGGATAATAGGAAAAGGTTCTTCCTCCAGAGGGTGGTTGGGCAGGAACAGCTCCCCAGGGCAGTGGTCACAGCCCCAAGCCTGACAGAGCTCAAGGAGCATTTGGACAATGCTCTCAGGCACAGGGTGGGATTCTGGAGGTATTTTGGGCAGGGCCAGGAGCTGGACTCAATGATGCTTGTGTGTCCCTTCCCCCTCAGGATATTCTGTGATTCTGTGAATTATTTGCTACTGTAGACATGAAACCTGTACACCCACATTGCAGACTGAAGGCCAGAGTAGTCCAAGAACTTGTGAATATTTAATTTGAAGTATCTGAAGACAGAGAAACAAACTGAGATCCAAGGAGAGTTTGACTCTAGAAAAAGTTAGAGAGTAGCAGTCTATGCACAGACCAGTCCCTGATCTCTCTGCTCCAACCCAGCAGCTACTGTTAAATTCTCTGTCTAAAGGAAGGAACAGGTTGTCTAGAGGAGCTGTGTCTACCCCATCCCTGGGACTGTTCAAGGCCAGGCTGGACAGGGCTTGGAGCAACCTGGTCTAGTGGAAGGTGCTCCTGTCCATGGCAGTAAGGTGGAACTAAATGATCTTTAAGGTCTCTACCAACCCAGATCATTCTATGATTCTAAAGGAGTTTGCCTTTGCAAGGTTAAAATTCTCAGCCTTACTGTCTCACTCCAGATCAGGTAAGCAGTAAATTAAAAACTTTACCTCTCCAACTCTCCCCCCACTCCCCTCCCTGCTTCTTTTGGAGGCACATTTGGTATTTGTTTTTAATCCTGGTTGATTTTCAGTTCGCAGAACCTGATGCAGAGAGTTACTTGATATTCCGAAGGCGTTATTTTAAGATGAAACAATGTAAATTCTGATTGGGATGGCAGATGGCTGGCAGTTCACTGTTTGGCAAACCAACTGGTATGGTATGTTAGAAAGTCGGAGCAGCAGGTAGTACAGCTCAATTTGAAACGACCACAGATGCTCGGAGAGGCGCGGGGGAAGGGCGCAAGCTGGTCAGGAAATTAAGAACAGTAGTCAGAGCTCACAGGGGGAAAAAAAATGGAAAAAAAAAAAAATGACAGTAATTAGCGGAAAGTTTTCTTCTCCCAATCAGCACTTCTTGGAAGTGAGTTATCGGAGATTAGAGCATTCACGTGAATGCATCGCTCAGTGGCTGAGGCTCATTTCTGAGCTGTACCTCCACAGCTTTAAAGCTTTTGCACCACTCGCAGCCCATGTGAGGGGTGTCAGCTCATACAAGCCTTGTGCTGCTCTGTGTTGTCATCTGTGTTGTCCAAGTTGGCCTGGTGCTTGCTCCCTTGTGGCACACTGCTGGCACATCCATGTGAATGGACCAACCATTAGGTGGGACTCAATGGTCTTGCAGGGCTTTTCCAACATTAATCATTGAATCACAGCATGGCCTGGATTGGAAGGCACCTTAAATATCTTCTAGTTCAATCCCCTGCCATGGGCAGGGACACCTTCCACTAGACCAGGTTCCTCCAAGCTCCATCCAACCTGGCCTGGGAGACATCCATTGGAAGGCACCTTAAATATCTTCTAGTTCAATCCCCTGCCATGGGCAGGGACACCTTCCACTAGACCAGGTTCCTCCAAGCTCCATCCAACCTGGCCTGGGACACATCCAAGGATGGAGCAGCCATAGCTTCTCTGGGCAACTTGTGCTAGTGCTTCACCAACCTCACAGTCAGGAATATCTTCCTCATATCCCATCTAATCTCTAATACTCTCCCTGAGTATGAAACCATTCCTCCTTGTCCTGTCACTCCAGACCACTGTAAACAGTCTCTCTTCATCTTTCTTGTAGACTCCCTTCAGGTATTTGGAAGGGACAATTAGGTCACCCTGAAGTCTTCTCCAGGCTGAACAATCCCAGTTCTCTCAGCCTTTCCTCATAGGAGAGATGCTCCATCCCTCTAATCATCTTGGTGGCCTCCTTCAAGCAAGTTGCTCCAACAGTTGCTCCTTCCTGTGCTGGGGACCCCAGAGCTGGATGCAGGTGAGGTCTCATCAGAGTGGAGCAGAGGGGCAGAATCACCTCCCTATGATTCTATGGTCTCTGTTCCCATCAGCTTCCTGCAGTAGGCGTCTGCCCTCCCCTAGCCATCGGCACCTGCTCTGCCACGAGAGGGGAGCGCTCAGCACCCGCTGTCGGTCTTTCCCAAATTGGTAACTAAGTGGGTTGAATCGCCCTTTGGAGGAGCTCAGCTTTCTGCACTCCTGCAGGTTTCAGAGCTTAAAGGAGATGTCTCACTTTGTGGTGGCTAAAAGTAGCTGTGCTGGATCCTGACACAGACAACAGGAGCTCTAAAACAGAACTTCACTCAAACTGTAGAGTGAAAGTTTCCACCTCCACAACTTGGCTAACACAGTGCCAAAGGCCAGCTGGCATGGTCTGACCATGCCCATGCTCCTCTATGCTCCAGAACTGGGTAGCAGCATCCAAACTGCCTTTTGGGAACGATTTCTGGCAGGTGCCAGCTCCCGAAGTGTGCTTGGGAAGTGTTTAGAAAGTTCACCAGGGCCAAAACTGCATCAGGATCAGCCAAACAATAACAACCCTGGAAGCGTTCAAAGCCAGGTTGGACAGGGCTTGGAGCAATCTGGTCTAGTGGAAGGTGTTCCTGTCCATGGCAGGGGGTTTGGATCTTTAAAGTCTCTTCCAACCCAAACCATTCTGGGATTCTAGGATGATGACTCGATGAACAGCAGAAGCACAGTGCCTCAGCCTGTGTGATGGCCATGTTGATCAGCACATAATCAGCACAGTTCTTCATAGTATCACAGAAAGTTAAGGGGCTGGAATGGACCTCAGGGATCATCTAGTCCCAGCTTCCCCCTGCCATGGGCTGGGAGACCTCCCACTAGACCAGTTTGTTCAAGGCCTTATCCAACTTGGCTTTCAGCACTGCCAGGTTTGGGGCAACACTGCAGGTGGTGCAGACTGCATTTTATCAGCACATGCTAATGCAGCCACAGGCTGCAGCCCACGGAGCCTCTCCAGACACCCGCTAAGACATATCCATAGCACCAGAAGCCCAAGAGATGGAAGCCTATAAACTCCATCCTTGTGCCAGAGCCCTCCAAGGAAGGATTCTGGTTGATCTCATTGCATGACCAGTTGAGTAATTTGAGGCTACAGAGGATATAGAATCACAGAAACATTTAGGCTGGAAAAGTCCTCTAAGATCATTGAGTCCAACTATTCCCCAGCACTGCCAAGGCCACCACTAACCATGTCCCCAAGTGTCACATCTACAGGGCTTTTAAATCCCTCCAAGGATGACTCTACCACAGCCCTGGGCAGCCTGTTCCAATGCCTGACCACTCTTCCAGTGAATAAATTGTTTCTAATATCCAATCTAAATCTTCCCTGGAGCACCTTGAGACCATTTCCTCCTGTTTCCTCCTCCACACCCTGCACAGGGCAGACATTCCAACTGTAACACACAGTGAAGCTCTCCTGTGAAAATACCTGCAGGGTCAGTCTGCTGCCAACCATTAGTCTTGACCTCACCTCAACCTTCCCACAAGCAAGTGACACAAACTGGTTTCGAACACACTCCTTGATTCTTCCCACCCTGCAGCGCAGAAGAAGCATCAAGGAAGAAAAGCTCATTACAATGTAGTACATGATTTAACTGATCAAAGGCTCTGAAACTCTGGATCCAGGTTCATGTTTTCCTACATGATAATTTCCAGCCTTGATGTTTCCTCCAGGTATTTTTAACTATGCTCTTGCTGGCTGCTGTATACCTCTGGGTGCTAATGAGCTCTGAGAGGTGTTCAGTTAAAGAAATTCCACTCCTCCAAGTGCATTGAGAATGTTGCAATTAGCAATCAACAAAATCAGGAAATGCCACAACTAGAGTTGCACCTGCACATTTCCCTCTGCCCTACTAGACAGAGCACATTGAGGAGACCTTAGTTCCATCTTGGATGGGGCTTGGAGCAACCTGGGCTAGTGGAAAGTGTTCTTGTCCATGGCAAGCAGTTGGAACTTGATTGTCTTCAAAGTCCTTTCCAGCCCAAACCATTGTATGAGTCTATGATCTTGCACAGATTTGATTCTGATCCAACTCCTCTGAGTTGAACAAAGTTACTCATAGGAGAAGAATTTGTTCTTGAAGGTGATTCTGGTATTTTCTGCTCTCTATAATTCCATGGACCTCCCTATAGTACAGGTTTGTTTATAAGGGTAGGTAGCATTCCTTCATGGCATACTTACTCTGTTTAACATCATCTTAATCAAGTCTAAATGATCTTTCTTCCCTCTAAGGTATGTATTTCAATATTTTAGGAAGCAGCATTGTGCTACACAGAGCTCTACAACCTCTTTCTGCCTACAATTCATGGAAATGAAGCAGTTAAGCACAAAAGCAATATACCTGTGAACACACACAAATTGCAGACTGGCAGATGAGGCAATTAGATCCAGACTTAATTTATATGAAAAAAACCACAGGAGAGCTGGATATTTCCTCAGATGTACATCAGTATTCTACAACATTGTACATGTAGAAGATGATATAGGAATATTGGATTGCTTTGCTCATATCATGCTGTAGTTTTGTTAAAAGCTGTAGAAAATGTGTATACAGTGCACTGTATTCCTTGGAAACCCACAATCAGGAAATTAAAGATCACTGCAAACCAAATGCAGGCAGGGGAGGCATTAGGACTGCTCAGGAAACTGAGCAGTGACACTGCTTTAATGCCTAAAATGGCTCCTGAATGTTGAGATGTTGATGCAAGTTCTTTATGTTACTTATTGAGGGAATTTCCTAGGTGCTTGGCAGCTCAAATTAGAGAGCCATAAAAAGTGAAAATTATTATTTAACAGCTGGGGGGAAGGAGTAATTCACACCCCCCAGCTTAGGCACAGGAGATTGCTGACATCCTTCAACAGGCTGCAGAGACAGGAGGCAATTCCATGTGCCCAAGTCCCAGCCTGCACCGATGCAGAGTGCTTCTCTCTCCATTAACTGCATCAGGAACAGGGTCAGACCAGCTGGCTGAGTTACCTACCCATATCTACCTCATTTTTACCCTTAAATCACTCCTCTTTTTAAGCTGGAGGCAGAGCAGAGGTTTAGTGCACCATATTGACCAGTAATAAATACCACAAGCATCACTACTTCCCATTCATCCGCACCACTGAGAACTCCTGCACATCCACTGTTTCCCACTGGCTAGAAAATAAACCACTTGAGCCATCTCCTAAGTGTTGCATCACATTTTAAAGGCCTTGTCTTAAGTCTAACACTATTAAATTCTCTTTATGGGATCTGGAAATAAACTTAAAACCATTGCTGATAACATTTGTGAATGACACAGAGGTTGGCATCATAATAAGTATTAAGGAGTATAAGGTGGCCATAAAATCAGTTTGGATTCCTTAGTACATTAGGCTCGATCAGCAAACCCATATTTTAAAATAGACATATGAGTCTATGTTCAGCTAGGAAAGAGGAAAGTAGGATGGAGAGAACAAAGGATTACATAATGGAAAATAGCATCTGAAAGTAATTTAGGGGTCACAGTAGCCAAAAAGCTTAGCACTAGGATCCCATTAGGAAGCTGTGATGAAAAGCACTAATGCAATTTGTGGACATGTGCACAGCAGAGGAGGAGTAGGAGTAGAAAGTGACTTGATTTTCATTTACAGCAGCATCAGGACTAATGCTGGAATATTAAATCCACTCCTGCCAATCAGATTTTTAAAGGATGTTGAAACACTGAGGAAGGATGTGAGCAAGATCTGCAGGAGTAATGCAGAGCTTGTCTTTGTTTTCCTGGTGACTGATTCACATTTTGCATGTCCAGGAAACAAATTTTCATGGAATCACAGAATGGTTTGGGTTGGAAGGGACCTCAGGGACACCTTCCACTGGGCAACTAGCCCAGGCTGCCCCAAGTCCCATCCAGCCTGGCCTGGACTCTTCAGCCATGGTAAATTTTCCTCTGGCAAAATGGAAAAGTGATTGATCTGTGCATACAGGGAAATTGATTAAATTTCCAAGATGAAAAAATCCCAAATGCTCTTGAATTTGGGGAATGAGGGTGTGAGCTGTCCCAGAGCTTGACACTTCATCAATATTTGACCATCAAAATTTTAAAGCAATAGTTAATGAGGCAAATGAAAAACTTAATGTTATGTGGATAAAGATGATTAGGATGAAATTATATACATGAAAAGAAGCTGTCTCAGAAATTAATTCCTTAAATGTCCCAAGGAAACCAAGGAGTATTTGGAACATTGTCATCTACTGCACTGACATATGCTTTGCACTTGTGGACTGAATTCCAAAAAAACTTGAGTGACACCCAGAATCAGGCTCAGACACCTGCAACAGGGTCTAAGGGCCTGGATTCACTTATCACACATTGGCATCAAAAGCCATTCATGATGCCCTGGAGCACCTGAATTATCTCTATGGGGCTGACAGGCTGCCACACCTGAAGGATGGGATATTATCCAGAAGGACCTGGACAAGTTGGAGCAGTAGCCTGTGGGAATCTCACAAGACCAAATGCTGGTGCTGCACCTGGGTCATGGCAACCCCCAAGATAATCCAGGCTGAGGATGAGCAGATGAACAGCAGCACTGGGGAGAAGGACTTGGGAGTGCTGGTGGGTAAGAGGTTGGCCATGAGCCAGAAAGCCCAGAAACACACTGTGTGGGCAGCTGGTGAGCAGGGATTCTGCCCCTTTGCTCTGCTCTGGAGAGACCTCACCTGGGGTACTGTCCATCCTTGGGGTCCTCAGCACAGGAAAGACATTGGCCTGTTGATTAAGGGGATGGAACACCTCTCCTAACAAGAAAAGGCTGAGAGAATTGGGACCTTTCAGTCTGGAAAAGAGCAGGCTTCAAGGTGACCCTAATTGCAGCCTTGCAGGACCTGAAGGGAGTCTAGAACAAAGAGCTGGAGAGGGACATTTTACAAGGACCTGGGGTGACAAGACAAGGGGGAATGGCTTCAAACTGACAGAAAGTAGGTTTAGATTGGATATTAGGAAGAAATGCTTAGCTGTGAGGGTGGTGAGGCACCGGCACAGGTTGCCCAGAGAAGCTGTGGCTGCATCATCCCTGAAAGTGTTCAAGGCCAGGTTGGATGGGGCTTGAAGGAACCTGGTCTAGTGGAAGATGTCCCTGCCCATGGCAGGGGGTTGGAACTGGATGAGCTTTAAGGTCCTTTCCAATGCAGACCACTGTGATTCTATGATTCTATGGAGAATCTGAATACTGTGCTGAAAAAACACTGGGTTTTGTCGTGAACATCTGCCTATTTTACATCTTATTTTAGGGGTTTATTAGATGAGTAAGAAAATATTTTATAACAGCAAAAGTGTTTGCTTATCTTTCTGGGACTTGCAGACTTTTAACACTGTCTTTAAAAATCTAAATTAAAGCGATGTCGGAAATCAGGTTCCTCCTGCTCATGCTGTCACCTCTAACTTAGAAAACATATCCATTAGGTTTTCTTCTTTCTCTTTTTTAAGGTGTTTGCATTCGAAAGTAAAGAGAAGCTGAAAACACATCAGACTGGATGTTTTTTTCTCCTAGTTATGAAAACTAACACAGCTCAGGCTTTGAAAAGTGCAATTAGCATGACAGGATGACACCCTGTGACATTGGTAGTTGGCAAAGTTGTTTCCTAAGAGGCAAAGAAGGAAGGGAGGGGATGGAGAAAGAAGGCACAGGCAAGAATTACCGAAACAGGATTAAGACAACAATTTTTCAAGGGAAAGGAATCATAGAATCCCAGAATGGTTTGAGTTGGAAGGACCTTAAAGCTTAACCAGTTCCAACCCCTGCCATGGGCAGGGACACCTTCCACTAGATCATAGTATCATAGAATGTTACAGGGTTGGAATGGCCTTAGAGATCATCTAGTCCCAGCCCTCTGCATGGGCAGGGACACCTCCCACCAGACCAGGCTGCTCAAGGCTTAATCCAACCTGGCTTTGAACACTGCCAGGGTTGGGGCATCCACAGCCTCCTTGGGCAACCTGTGTCAGTGTCTCACCACCCTCACAGGAAAGAATTTCTTCCTAATATCTGATCTAAATTTGCCCTCTTTCCATTTATAACCATTGCTCCTGATCCTATCACTACAGTTCCTAAGAAAGTGTCCCTCTCCAGATTCCCTGGGGCCCCTTCAGATCCTGGAAGATGCTATGAGGTCTCAACACAATCTTATCTTCTCCAGGCTGAACAGCCCCAACTTTCTCAGCTTCTCCTCATAGGGCAGGTGCTCCAGTCCTCTGATCAACTTCATGACCTCCTCTGGACTTGTTCCAACAGTTGCTCCAACCAATCAGGTTGCTCTGAGCACCATGAATTTTCTGGTGAGACAGGAGCAACCCCTTGTTTTCCTATAATTTCTCTGTTCCCTATTGCTTTGAGATATACATAAAATAAAGGGCTCAACACCACCAACATATCATTATTTCTACTGTCATTACCTAGGGTTCAGGTCTCTGTCCACCTTCACTCCTATTTTAGGAGCAGGATAATAGGTTTCACTCCTATTTTACCCCAATCTTGAGGAACAGCTTCTGCCTTTAACACTTCCCCCTAAAAAATGATCATCCCCCAAACTCATTATCCTTTTGCAGGAACTACCTTCACTGCCATCTAAACTAGCACTGCAAGAAATAAAAAGCAAGTATATTTCAGAAGGTTTTCATGAAATAAAAGGATTTTCCTTCTGAGTCAAAGACAGCACACATCTGTGTGTGTTTTGAGTCCTCTTTCTCTGTTCAAAATAGAGTTCACTGTGCTGCAGCCCCCAGCTAAGGCACAGCTTTAGAGAAGGCTCACACCCCACTAGTGACACAGGTGAGAACTCTTTAAGTAACATAAGGGCAGGTAACACACAAGTGATGTCCTTAGGACACAGAGCTAAGCTTCAGTTTCAATTTTCAGCCTCCCTGCAACCCCAGGGAATGGATAAATTACCTTCCCTGCTGCTGGCCACGCTATGCACTTGCAAGAGATTTTTTTTTCTTGATTTAGCCTATTAGAGATAGACAGAGTTTAAAAGACCAGAGTCAGCACTTGACTTTTGCAATTGGACATTTATAACACACAAGCAATGGCCACAAGCTATGAATCCCTTTTAAAAGTAGAGCTAGTAGGAAAATTCCTTCCTTTCACAAAAAACATCAAATCAAATCAAACAGAAGAATTGCATTTTAAACTATTCTTACCTCACTGATTTTTTTAACTGTTATGAAAAAAACAAAAATCCAGATAATGGCTGTTTATATAGCACATCCACATATCCATATGTCAACAGATATATACACAATCAACACTCTAAAATGGATTTTTGAGAGGCTTCAGTATCCAAAGATAAAAAAATCATCCTAATGAGACAATTTCCCCTAGTTAAAAACCATATTTTTGGTCAAGAAATATTTCTGTGCAAAATTTTCAGTGAAGTCTAATTTAGGGCTCTAATTTGCTGATGGTTCAAATCCTTTCCAGTTTCTTTTTCCTGGAAATCTAAGCTCCATATGTAAAAGGGATAATAAGCCTTTTCTTTTAAAGAATATGCCTGGAGCTGAGAGATTTCAATTTAAATCCCAGAACCTATAACACTGTTCCACCCAAGAGATGCTCTTGATGCATCTGGCAATACACAGTTTGCACTTATCGGAGGAGGATTCAGTGCTGACACAAGTTCAGCATTTTCACTTGTTCCAGAGGTAGGGAAGGAATGGGATGCACAGATGAAATGCTGTAATTCTGGCGTGAATCCACCACAGCACTCTGATTGAGAAGAGAGAAGAGAAGGCTCTGGAGAGACTTTAGTGCTTCCAGTACCTAAAGGGGCTCCAAGAGAGCTGCAGAGGGACTTGGGACAAGGGCCTGGAGGGACAGGACACAGGGAATGGCTTCCCACTGCCAGAGGGCAGGGAGAGATGGGATATTGGGAAGGAATTGTTCCCTGTGAGGGGGCTGAGTCACTGGCACAGGTTGTCTAGAGAAGCTGTGGCTGCTCCATCCCTGGGAGTGTTCCAGGCCAGGTTGGATGGGGCAACCTGGCTCAGTGGAAGGTGTCCCTGCCATGGCAGGAGGTGCAACTGGATGGTCTTTAAGATCCGTTCCAACCCAAAACATTTTGGGATTGTGCTATACGTTCCCAACAAAATAAACCAGTTGCAAACAGCTGCTCTGACATGATGTCCAACTCCTACACATGCTGTGAGGCCACAGCCTGACTGCAGCACAAATGCACAGAAATCTATGTCTGCGTTGTAGAAAATGACTGAATTATGTTTGCATAAGACTTTGACAACCAGAATTAATATATAAAAGGTGAATGAAGTCATGTATCTGCCACTGAGCTGCAAAAGCAATCTGTTAAGAACAGAACAGGAGAGGTTTTTCTTCTTTTTTTCTTTTTTTTTTGTGCCTTTGCAGCTTTTATTTTTAACCTTAGGAAATGAAAACAGTTTACATCTATTCCTGTAAGAACTGCCCAAGCACAGGAGTATGTACTCTTTCTTAGAGAAGAAGTCAGTCTACATGCTTTTTGTTCTTTGTCTATAGAAATTCTGGGTTATTGATAATGTGAGGGCAGTGGAAGAAAATAAAAGGTATTAATGCATCTCTTTGTATCTGGTAAGATATAATGCCAACCATGTTCCCTCTCTCCACAAAGAATCCCCCTGGAAAGTTCTCCCTCTATATTTCTGTGTATATACTCTTGAGAAATGAAGTAGATATAAATGCGTTTTCAGAGACTTTTGGACTCAATGTCATGAAATAAAAGTGAAAATTATTTCAATACCGTTGCCCAAACCTTCTCATTCTGGTGGCAGGGAACCATCCCTTGTTAAAGGACTTACATGGAGCCGAGCACCTATTTAGACACCATTGTAAATGAAGACAATGATTTATTTCATTGCTATGGTTACTAAATCAAGTCTGAAGTATAGAAATATGGTTCACAAGGCAAAAAAGGGATGAAGAGAAATAAATGATGTACTGCTTTAGAAATGCAGAAGGAAGATCAAACAAACAGGCTGCACAGTTTAAGAAACAATTAATTACTCGAACTTTCACAACACATTTGATATAATCTCATTGTAACCTGATTGCAGCCATTCTTGTACCAGTGCTATCTCACTCCCCTCACTTGTACCCATCTTGTCTTTTGTGCTGTTGCTGGTGGGGGACAAAAGCTCCTGCCTGTTATCTGTGAGACAGGGGACAAATGATGTAGCACCGCAAGCCTAAAGGCTCTATGAGGAGGTTTCTGCTGGGCGCAGTGCTGGGCTGGGACAGACCCTCTCCTCCTCTCCAACATCTCTCCTGGGACTGTTTGGTGCAAAGGGGCTCATGGCTGTTCTAAATAGTTTCTCATGTCCAGTAAATGGGGTTAACAAATGCTCATCTCAAATGTCTGAGCATAACTCAAAGTGTTTCTTGGGGTGTTTTCTCAAATCATAGAATCACACAATGGTTTGGGTTGGAAGGGACCTTAAAGACCAGGTAGTCCAACCCCCTGCCATAGGCAAGGACACTTTCCACAAGACCAGGTTCCTCCAAGCCCTATCCAAACTGGCCTGGAACACTTCCAGGGATGAGGCAGCCTAAGTTTCTCTGGGCAACCTGTGCCAGTGCCTCACCATCTTCAGAGGCAAGAATTTCTCCCCAATAACTAATCTAACCCTGCTCTGGGTCAGTTTAAAGCCTTTCCCCCTTGTCCTGTCACTCTAGGCCCTTCTCCCAAGTCCCCTTCCAGCTCTCTTGGAGACCCTTTAGGCACTCGAAATGCAGAAAGTCAGAGAGCCAAAGGGTCAGAGCTTTCTCTAAGTGACAAACTGCCACAGGACTTAGAGCTCTCCATCCAGTGCATATGCAGCTCACAACTGACTCCTGCCTAGCAGGTTTGGTTTGGACTCTTCCCCATCATTTTATTGCACATGGTGCCCCCAGGGATGTCCTGTGTAGGGCCTAGAGTTGGACCTGATGATCCTCATGGATCTCTTCCAAGTCCAAATATTCTGTTATTCTGTGAAATGCTGTAAAGCTGCTCTCAATATGTTGTCCAATCAGGTTGTTTAAAAGGTTTTCTAAAGAAAAATGAAGCAAACTAATAGCTAAGCCTGTAAATCCCTCTCTCCTTTCTTGAATGACACACGGTCAACAATTTAATTCCACTCACTCACTCCCTGGCACATCACTCGCTCCAGAGCTGCCAGTCAAATTGTGTTTGGTTCACATGAGCCTCATCAGAACAATTCAAAATTCAAGGCTAAAAATGCTATAGTCAAACTCCTGGGCAAAGTGGATGGGAGGCAAAGGGAATGACACTCCGAGACAGGATGTTCAGAATCCAAGACTAATCCACCTGACATTCCTGTGCCTTCTCCTCAAAGCAAATCCAAACCAATTCAGCACAGCAGTTGCAGGAACAGCCTCTGTCTTATTTAGGCAAAGCCAGCTACTCAGCCACTCTATGCACTTGGCACGCAGAGAGATCTCTTTGCCATAGCCAATTAGGAAGAGATCTGATTAATTAGGACTTCTTCATCCTTCTTTTCTGACCAACACATAGCAATGGATTATTTACCCATATTAAATGAAGTTGTTCAGCTATGCTGCCTCAAAGAAGAGCTCTTACGGAATCACTGAATAGAGCCAAGAAGATCCAGATGGAATTAAAGCATTTAAATGAATGCTGTTCCCACACAGCCCAGGCTGAGTGCACAGCTGTACCCCAGCCACGGTTAGGAAGGGGATGGGCTGGCTCTACTCTGTCCCTTAGGATCGTGCCATAGCTCCATGACATAGCACGCTGGCATCACTCCAGGGCATTGGCATTGCATGTGACAGCCATTGTCCCTGTTAACTTCCAGAGAAACGTGTTGGAAATCCCTCAAGTGACTGAGGAGCCTGAACTTCGCTAAGTTTACTGGGACTGAGCCTACTCAGTCACCAAGGGGATGTAGGAGAGGCCACCTCCAACTCCAAAGGGAGGTACAGAGCTAAAGGAGAGAAGAGAGAAAAGGATGGAATAAGAGTAATAATAAGGACACTAGAGTGAATTAAATTCCTTCCTTTTATTCTCTGACACCAGATGCAGTTTCTGAAAGGAAATAGGAACAGAAAGAAGGCAAGTGCAGGTCTATGAAACTAACCTTGTTGTATCCCCTACAGTCCCTTGGGATCTCTGCTCCTAGACATGAGTAGTTCCAAAGTCTCCATCAGAAAGCACAAGTGAGTCTCTCTGTCGACCCAGTGAAAACCAAATTGAAACTCACTTTGCTGAGGTATTTCTGACTGAGAATTGTACCTAGTCATATAATTTCCATGAAATGGCAAAGAACTTCCTGATGGATGACAGCAAGAAAAAGAGTGGAGAGCAAATGGCAGGAACTAGCAGCCTTGGAGGATGATTCACAATGTACTCTGATGCTGGGTGCTCTGCTGGGTCAGATTTTGGAATGCTCTGGGCTCATGTCAAGAGCTTGGAAAGTTTTATATATCTTTGTGGCACTGAGGGACATGGCTAGTGGTGGGCTTGGCAGTGCTGGTGAATGGCTGGACTTGATGATCTTAGAGGGCTTTTCCAACCTAAATGATTCTAGGATTCTGTGAGTCTGTCTTTTCAAGCAAATGCAAAGTCAAATGCTGTAATAAACAGTTCTCTTTCAACAAAGATTCTGTGCCTCATTTTCATCTTTGCTAAGGCTTGTTGTGAACTTGCTTCAGTCACTGCGGAAAGAAGACATGGAGTATAAAAGGATCACAGAATCACAGAATATCATGAGTTGGGAGGGACCCACAATGATCACCAAGTCCAACTCCAGGCCCTGCACAGGACACACCAACAATCCCACCCTGTGCCTGAGAGCATTGTCCAAATGCTCCTTGAGCTCTGTCAGGCTTGGGGCTATGACCACTGCCCTGGGGAGCTGTTCCTGCCCAGCCACCCTCTGGGGGAAGAACCTTTTCCTAATATTCAGCCTAAACCTCCCCTGACTCAGCTCCATGCTATTTCCTCAGGACCTAAGGAGCTTAAGTAACAGGAAGGTGGTACAAAAAGAATCCAAATCCAGAATTTTATTAGCATCCAAAATCCAAAGGCTCTAATTGAAATGCCATGAGCCTGAAAGGGGAATAGCAACCCTTTAGAGAAATAAGTTGGTTCAACTTTGAAACATCCTTTCATAAAAGATGACAAAGAATCACCTTGTCCTGTGGAAAAAGTTACTTTAAAATGAGCTATTAGAGCCTGAAAGTCACTGGGTATCTTGAGGAAATGAGCACTGAATGTGTGCTTCTCTTCCTAGAGTGGGCCCAAAGGAACAGCCAACAAGCATATGGAAAAATTTCCAAAGACTCTAGTACAAAATACTGAAAAAGAGGCTTCTTTGGCAGGTAAACTTGATGTCCCAAAGGGGATGAGTAAGCACTCATCTCCCTCACAGGCAAATGAAAGCAATGATGAGCCTTCAAAGATGTCATTCACCAAACTGCCCTTACTGGGAGAGCAGAGTGACTGAATCCAGGCAGGAAATGAAGAAACGGAGCAGGGACACTCATTTGGATGAGAAGACTCAAAGAGAACAGAGGAAGGAAACAAGGAGCCTGTGCAGCACTGTTATCTCCTCTGACTGGGTCCCATTAATACAAGTCATTTAAGAGAGTGATGAAAAGAATGGGAATCTTTAAATAAACCCCAACTTTTTCAAAGGCATAACTCTGTTTGAGGTTCAGAATTGTTCTTTCCAAATATGCCAAAATACATCCCAGCAGGACAGACAAGCCAATGCTCTATGGATTATCTGGTGATAGGGGTATTGTCATGGAAACATGATCTTTGCTCAGAAGTGATCACTAACTCCTGCTCTCCCTTTAGATATTAATAACAGATGTTTTAAGCTCTTTTTTTGGTATTAAGTCAGTGACAGACTATGGACCTGAATCTTCTCTTATCTCCTTTATGGATTTCATCCTGGCTTTCAGCTGGCTCAATTCTCATTTACAGACTGACTGCAGTAGTGACCCACAGGTACTGTCACAACCCACAGGAAAAACGGGTGTCCAGTCCCTACCCAAGGACTGCACCTGGTTCAGGAAGGATACACAGCATTCCATCTTTTCCAAAGATAGACAAGTCTTCTAGGCTAAGACCCAGTGGATACATGTCAGATATGAAGAATACAACTTGCTCCTCAAGCCATCTAATGAAATAAATGAAATGGGATTCTCCTCTACAGACTTTGACTTGGGTGTTTACAAGCAGGTTTCCAAGCTCCCTTTAAAGCCAATAAAGTCTTACTACAGGATATAGTTCACAGAATGTCCTCATTGGAAGGGACCCACAAGGATCATCAGTCCAACTCCAGGCCATGCGCAGGACACCCCAACAATCCCACCCTGTGCCTGAGAGCATTGTTCAAACACTCCTTGAGCTCTGTCAGGCTTGGGGCTGTGGCCACTGCCCTGGGGAGCTGTTCCAGTGCTCAACCTCCCTCTGGATGAAAAGCCTTTTCCTAATATTTAGCATAAATCTCCCCTGACACAGCTTCATGTCTAAACATAGGCATCTATAGGCATAATTTGAGAGGCCATAGGGAATCTTGTCCAGCCCCTGACTATCATTTCCATGGCTCAGATCTCCTGTGGGTACCTGCCATGTCTGTCAGCTTTAGATGGACATCTCGGATATCCGAGACCATCATTAACAGAACTAGAAGTATATCTGTCAGCAACTTAATTACAGCCAGTGGAGCCCAGAGAGCAATTCAACTCCTAAAGCAGCATCTTTGGTCAGCAGAAAAGCTCTAAAGGCTCTGGGGGTTCAGTTAGTTTTCCAAACACCTTGGACAGACTCACTGGAGTTACAGCTGTCCTGGGCAAAACTCTGCAAGGTTCAACAACAACAACAACAACACAACACAAACAATATGGAAACCAGCCATGGACTTTGTGGCTTTCAACAGCCATGTAGATATGGTCCTTGGGGACATGGTTTAGTGGTGGGCTTGGCAGTGCTGGGAGAACTTTTGAACTCTATGATCTTCAAGACCTTTTCCAATCAGAATTATTCTATGATTCTATGCTGAAAGCACAAAGTTACAGAGGTCTGTGAGTGGAATCTGGTAACTTTGGAACACCTCATAATATGTGTAGGCTTAAAACTGGCTCTTCCCCACATGGTAGGACCATCCAGCTATCACTGCAACCCTTGACAGGCATGAGATTGCAAGAGACAAAGGTAGAGCCCAGAAAAAACATAAACAGGAGACACAGTGAGGAAAGTCTGGAGACATCTGGGTGCAAAACTTATAAAGGCTGCCAGGTTGGTAATTGAAGCAGATGTCATAGAATAATAGAATGGTTTGGGTTGGAAAGGACCTTGAAGATCATCTTGTTCCAAACACCTGCCATGGGCAGGGACACCTTCCACTAGACCAGGTTGCTCCAAGCCCCATCCAACCTGGCCCTGAACACTATAGGGCAGCCACAGCTTCTCTGGGCAACCTGTGCCAGTGCCTCGCCTCACCATCATGCGAGAAGAAGAATCATTTAGGTGGGAAAAAACCCCTTTGAGATGGAATCAGGTCCTTTAATTACAACTTACGTTTTCAACGTCTTCTACTAAACACTCCAAAATCTGATCCAGTTAGGCTGCTGTAAGTGGAAACACAGCAGTGCAACCCAGAAAAACTGAGAGTGGCTTCTTAGATGGATTTCCTAGTTGCATCTGTGTAGAGAAGAAGAATCATTTAGGTGGGAAAAAACCCCTTTGAGATGGAATCAGGTCCTTTAATTACAACTTACGTTTTCAACGTCTTCTACTAAACACTCCAAAATCTGATCCAGTTAGGCTGCTGTAAGTGGAAACACAGCAGTGCAACCCAGAAAAACTGAGAGTGGCTTCTTAGATGGATTTCCTAGTTGCATCTGTGTAGCTGCACTCTCAAGATGCATTATTTAAAAATTCAGAGAAACACACAAGTATTTAGTCATTTTGTACACAAACTAGTTGAGATGACAGGTACCATTACTGTAATGGCAGATGAGCCCCCTGAAGGCTACTCAAATGGTCACTCTGAGCATGGAACACAGTTTGACAATGGTACAACATTCAGAGCAGAGTTAATTTTTAAATAGAGTGAAATCCATAGTCAACTACCCTCTTCCTCCTCCCTCCACCCCCAAGCCCCCCAAACACTGGGTCTGGCGGTTATTCTGATCCCTGGAGTTTGATGCATGTTTGATTCACAGACTGCAGCATGTCTGCACCAGATGGCCCCGAGTTAATGAACACAAACTCATCACTTTTACTCACGAGGGAAATGTGCAGCTCAATCTGATTTGTACTCGACAACTAAAAATATTTGAGTATTTTTAGTGAGCATTTTACTGTTACAAAATGGCATTTGAGGAAAGCAGTAAAAGAACACAGCCTACCCAACAAATGTACTTCCACAGATGAAGAACAGCACTGCTGCCTTTCCCCCTTCTCATCCCAGCTAAGTTAACATATTCCCAAACCTTCAAACTGGAAGCAGCACAGAAGGAAAGCTGTAAGATCTGGAGCCTCCTCAAGCACCATTAAGCCATTTGCAAAAAGTCTCCTGAGTTTGCTGAAAGCAGGATTGGGATCTGAGTTTGTTACCACAGCAGATTTGAAAGGATATGGGTCTTATTCTCAGCATGAAACAATGGGAATGCCTGGAAAACACCAGAGCTGTGACTATTTATATTGGCTAATGATCCATCTGCATGGGTCACTTTATATCATAGAGTGATATAAAGGTTTCGGTTGGAAGGGACCTTAAAGCTCACCCAGCTCCAAACCCCTGCCATAGGCAGGGACACTTTCTTCTAGACCAGATTTCCACAATGGTGCACAAGAAGTAACTGCATGAGAATATAAAACACAAAGAAAACTCAGCATTATGCTGCGATGATATACAGAAGATTTTGCCCCAAGGAACCTAGAGTTAAAAGATGGAAATTAGATCCCCCAGTCTAGGACCCAAAAAGGGATTCATTGCTTCCCTGGGAGTCAACTGGCACAAAGTCATCACTGCAAACACATGACAGGAGCCACATTCCCAGAATTTACAGAAATCTTCATTTCACTTTTCACTCCAAAAGCTGTTGGGCATGCCAAAATTTTAACGTCATTTTTGCCTGGAATGCAACTTCCTTACTACTCTCAAGTACGTGATTTTACATAACATCATTTAGGTTGGAAAAGCCCTCAAAGATCATCAAGTCCAACTGTTCCCCCAGCACTGCCAAGGCCACCACTAACCATGTCCCCAAATGCCACATTCATATAGCTTTTAAATCCCTCCAGGGATGGTGACTCCACCACTGCCCTGGGCAGCCTGTGCCCAGGCTGGACAGCCCTCTCCGCAAAGAAATTGATCCTAATATCCAATGTAAACCTCCCCTGGTGCAACTTGAGATCATTTCTTCTGGTCCTGTCATTTGTTCCCTGGGAGAAGAGAATAAGAAGGTCCCCTTGAGCCTCCTTTTATACAGGGTGAGCCCTCTGAGATTCAGCTGCTCCTCATCAGACTTGTGCTCCTACACGATCATAAGATGCAATTCTTAACAAAACCATACAGAAACCACTGGAACCTTGTTAGAGCTGTTGCATATTGTAAATATTTGTGAAGTAGAGGACAAACCCATCTTATGTTCAATGCCAGCTCCATAGCTGTATTCCCACAGGGTATGTGGACTGTCTTGATGGCCTTTTTACCTCTCTAACTATATATTTTTCTACCTCCTCTAACTCCACTGTACACTGGAGATAAAGTTATGAGTTACCGAAGAGCAAAGTACCAATATAACAGCAAAGATCAGTGCAAGCAGGATATTCCCAATGGTTGAGCTGATAAAAAAGAGAGAGGAAAACCAAAGGATGCTGAAAGGCCATTGTGGTCTCAAACAGTGGAAGAATTAGCCAAGGGAAACACATATTGAGGTCCCATTCATCACTAGGGGCTGGAGGAAATCCCAAAACAAGCTTTGCTTCCTGCTCTTTGTGCTGCCTCTGTCAACTTTTTTCTCTTCTACAGCTCTCCACTAAAATCAATGAAGTATTTGCTGTCTCAGGAAAACTGCCCAAGATAGGGATCACCTCCCATCAGGGGATTATGATGTGTTGGGGCAGGAGATCCTGTCTCACAAGGACCATCAAGGAATTAGTGCTGGGTAGCAATCTTACAGCCATCATGAACTGGGAAGGATACACAAATCCTTCCTCTCTCAGGGTCTCTGTTTTCTCTCTCTCTCACACGCAAATCAAATAATTCTAAAATCTGCTTAAATGTGAAGCAAAACCAAGCACATAAACCTCAGTAATCTTGATATTTTCGAAGAAACACAATTTGTTTTCTGATCTGCCCCACACAGTCTACAAAGTGTAATAGAAATATTGGGAATAAATCTGTTTTACGCAACTGAGGGAGTCAAAATTCAATGTAGAATGAAATACTAACTGTAACTAATCATTCCTGCCTGGATGCACTGCAATGTACTGAAGCTACAAGCTGAGCATGTTCCCTGTTTGCAATTCTTTCATTTAGACTCCTCTAAGGACCCAAATGTCTCTAGCAAGTACATCTTCATCTCATTAATCTCCCCTCCAATACAAACTTTCTGATGTGCAAGCTGTTCACTCTCCCTGTCCTTTACACCTGGATATAAATACGGGATGCACGAGGTCTGTGAGGGGGAAGTACAGACCATCTATCATCTGTGACAAGCCAGCACAGGGGGAAAATAGTGATAGGACATGAGGGAATGGTACTGAACTAAAAGAGGAGAAATTTAGATTAGATATTGGATAGAAGCTCTTGGCTGTGAGTGTTCTGAGGCACTGGCACAGGTTGCTTAGAGAAGCTGTGGCTGCCCCATCCCTGGAAGTGTTCAAGGCCAGGTTGGATGGGGCTTGGAGCAATCTGGTCTAGCGGGAGGTGTCCCTGCACCTGGCAGGGTGTGGGACTGGATAATCTTTAAGGTCCCTTCCAACCCAAACCATCCTGTGATTCTATGATTCTATAAAGTTACCAACGTTTCATATATACCAATTTTAGCTCCTCACAGAGCATTACTGCAGTGCTGTACGGGTGTCTCTGCCATCAGGAAACCTCAGCACAAGTTTTAAGGCAGATTTCCCTGTTCACCTTCTCATTCTTTCCTTACCTCCCTCTTAAACGTAAGCTGAGGAAACAAATCATATTTCAGACTATGCCCATGAACCATTAAAAATAGGCATTCAGCACTTTCCATGCATAATTCATTCTTCCTGTATTTCCAGTCAAGACGTCTTCACTTTGCAAGTGCAAAGTGACAATTCTTGCAGATTTGGGAAATAATCTTTTACATCTGTTACAAGCTAGCAGACACCATTTGGCAAGTGTTAAAAAATACCATATAGGACCAGGAATGTGGCATTCTGTTTGGTTAGAAGCATTCCTGATCTAAAGCCTGTAAGAAAAAAAAGAGATGACCTGAATGCTTTTTTCTTCTAACAGAAATATTCTCATTTTCCAGCCGTTTCTTTCTCTTCATGTATTACATCCTCCTTATTCCTCACTCTCTTCTTTTTCACATACATTATAGAATAGTAGAATGCCCTAAGCTGGAAGTGACCCACAAGGATCAGTGAGTCCAACTCCTGGCTCTGTACAGGACAGCCCCAAGAATCACACCATGTCCCCAAGAGCATCATTTCACTGGATCCCCGTTTTGCACATTTTGGGATTTTTTTTTTCATTTTTGAGTTTTGACTGCTGACACTTCAGCCATCCTTATCATGCCAAACCCAGAATAAGCTTCAGTTCCTGCTCAGGCTCTTGTGCCCTGTGCACGTAGCCCAACTCCCCGGGGCCTCTCCCCGTCTACGTTCCCTCTCTCTCTGTCTTTCCCACCAGCCCACGCTTTTCCATCAGCCCAGTCAGTCTCTATCCCTGCCTTCATTTCCCATCTCCCTAATTTAGCTCTGCTTTTAAGCCTTATTAGTCTTGCCTCAAGAGCACGAGGAGCAGCACTGTCATAACAAAAAGAGGGAGCGCTCGCAGCCCCACTTCGCCAAGTGATTTAGCAGTGCGAGGAGCACCTCGCTGCATACTAATGCTGCTTTAATAATGCTGCCCAAACACCCTGATGCCTTGTGCTAACAGTCTGCAGGCTCCCAAGGAGCTGGGAATGCAATTTGTGTGCACATGAGGGGTTAAGATGACGGGTGAATGCACATTTCAACCAAGTTTGCCATCAGCAGTAACATCGCTGAGCATCAACTCTTTTCTCTGCGTTTCACTTAGATATTTTCTCCCACTATAACACCATCCTTTGCTCTCACCACTGAAATGCTCCCCATTTGCATTCCAGTCCTTTGCTGAAAGCAATAACACGACCAGTGCAATCCACACAGCTAAATAAAGCAATATATATTTAATTAAAAGGATGCTGACGCAGCAGCTGGGTTCACCAGCCGCCACCGCTATCGCACCCGCGGGCAAAGACAGGTCAGCAAAAACATCTCCAGCGCTCCAGGGACCTGATCCTGCCACCTCATCTCAAACTGCAAATCTCCTTGAGTACCTCTGGAGCATCTTCTGAGCTCCCCCTTGGAAAGACTTGCAAGCGTTGCCTTGGGCATGGCTGCAGGGGGGCGTGTGGAGCACACACAGACCCACGTGCTCGAGTGCATTTGGCAGGTCCTCAGCAGTGCTGCCCCAGGAAGAATTTGCTTTTATTGGTGTCATACTGCCAACACAGCTGGGAAAAACACACACACTCAGAACCAAGTGATTTCTAAGAAGTCATATTTAATCATAGAATCCCAGAATGGTTTGAGACAGAAGGGACCTTAAAGATCATTGCATTCCAACCTCCTGCCAGGATGTCACCCACTTAAGAATGTGTGAAGGGGAGGAAAACAAGATTCTAAGTTTATCTCAAGTTTCAGATATGAGACCCTAAAACATCTGATTTTTTTAATCATTAACAAAACAATGGAGGTAAAACACCCACTGTCAGTCTGTCCTTTTTCAGGCTGTGTTTGAGCAACTTCAGACACACTGGATGTACCATATTGATTTTTCTATTTGTGGTTTTGATGGAAATTTAATTGAAAAATGCAGTAAACTGGGGTTTGAAGCTTCTTTGCAGCCCAAAACATATCCAGAAGAGTCACTGACAGGAGATTTTCCATTCCTATCTCCTGGAGTTTGAAATCTCATGCACTTTATTCATTGCCATTAGACAGACACCATGTTTTGTCAGTACAACTCATCATGAAAGCCCAGGTGGTGGCAGTTAATTTTTCTTCTATTTTCCTCCTTTTTATGTGATTAGAAATGGTCAGAAGGATTTCCATCAGGATTGCCTCAATAAACTGAAAAAGGAGGTAACACCCCAGCCCTCTCCTTCAGGGTTGATTAGCTTAATATGAAACACTGGGGGAAAAAATCCAAGAATTCTGAAGTTGTTCCACACACACATCTTGGGTTCAAATCTCCTTGTTCCTGGATTAAAATGTGCAAAGCAAGAGCCTGAAGACAGAAGGAGTGACAAGTTGGAATGGCACATGGAGACACAGAGGGATCAACATCCCTGGAGGTGTTTAAGGAGAGACTGGATGTGGCACTTAGTGACATGGTCTCGTTGATATGGTGGTGTTAGGTCATAGGTTGGACTTGATGATCTCAGAGGTCTTTTCCAACCTGGCTTGATTCTGTGATTTTTTTAGCAGCTAATAGGTAAGACTGAGACATCCCACAGATTTCCTCTATCATAGAATCAGAGAATGTTAAGGGGCTGGAACGGACCTTAGAGGTCATCTAGTCCCAATCCCCTGCCCTGGGCAGGGACACCTTCCACCAAACCAGGCTGCTCAAGGCATCATCCAACCTGGCTTTGAACTGAACACTGCCTGGGGCATCTACAACCTCCCTGGGCAGACTGTGCCAGTGTCTCACCACCCACAGTAAAGCATTTCTTCCTAAAATCTAATCTAAATTTCCCTATCTACTTTTTAGGGAAAAATACCTGCAGAGGCTTTGGTGGTTTCACTATATTAACTTGTCAGTGTGTAAAATGAGCCTTTAATTTAGTTCTTGCCCAGAATGCAAGTTTTTTTCCCAAACTTAGCATAGTAAGGAGCTTGAAACTTCTCCTGCTAGCGACAGTCCTCATCCTAGCAAGGCTGCTAATGGGAATATATTCTCCCAGAATAAGAGCCAAAGTTCAATTAAGAGTTAAGCTAAGAGATAACATAGACCTTAAAGATCATCTAGTTCCAATCCCCTGCCCTGGGGAGGGACACCTCCCACCAGATCAGGTTACTCAAGGCTTTATCCAACCTGGCCATGAACACTGCCAGGGTTGGGGCAGCCACAACTTCCTTGGGCAACCTGTGCCAGGAATATAATATCATGTAGCTCACAGCCTAGAGTGGCACATGAAAATGGAATTGCATTAGCAGCACAGTGTGATGATGAGAGTCATCACATGAGAAGCTGTCCCAGGATAATAGTATCTTTCCCACATTATGTTATTTTGGGAATAATAAACATTATATGTAGGAAAACATGAAGTCAAAATAAGCTGGGTCATCCCACAGAGCTTGTGACAGATGGCAATTCCCGCTCTATAATCAAAGCAATAATTAACCTAGTAGGTTAAAAAATGAAAGAATCAAACCACATTTGCAATCCAGTTCTCCACATCAGGAAAATGCTGCACTGTTCAGCAGTGTTTTCAGATACACTGATCATCCCAATTAAATATGGTTCCTGCCAGGAAACCTCTGCTCCTGCAGCAGACACCATTGGGAACCAAGAGCTAAGGCTTCCTTCAAGTGTTGGTATCTTTGGCAAAATGGAGCCTGAAAGTGAAAAAGAGGATCTGTTCAAAAGATCTAAGCCCCTTTTGCATTCATCCACAGACTATCTGACAGTTTACTCCATGAACACAGCCCTTGTTATTCTATTCAGTGAATATCTGAAGAGGCTAATTTCGGTCTTTTAGCTGTTTGTGATCTGCATTCACTCTAAACTCAGTGGTGGAAATAAATTCTACATCTCTCACTTGTTGGTGAACTGGATGGACTTTCTGTTTATGTTAGCTTGTACAGTTTGCAGGAATATTTTTACACTAATATTTTATCAACTTCTTGGTTATTGCCCAAGTTCACATAGTGATTACTAAGGACCTAAAGGAACTTAAGTGTATGAGATATCTCTCCAAATTTTAGGGGTTTCTCTGTTTCATCTTTTATCAAATTCACTTTTATGAATTTAAGTGACAAATGGAAATGTTAAAGGAAATAAATACACTCACATGCATATGCATATACAT
>NW_008685398.1:0-46606 GCF_000695815.1 Acanthisitta chloris
CCTGCCTCCTTCCTTCCACCCCTGCCTCCATCCCTGCATCCCCCCATTCATCCCTGCGTCCATTCCTGCCTCCCTGCATCCATCCCTGCCTCCCTGCATCCATCCCTATATCCCTGCTTTCATCCCTGCCTCCCTGCATCCATCCCTGCATCCCCACACCCATCCCTGCATCCCTGCATCCATCCCTGCCTCCCCGCATCCCTGCATCCATCCCTGTATTCCTGCTTTCATCCCTGCATCCCTGCATCAATTCCCCCATCCCTGCCTCCCTGCATCCATCCCTGCATCCCTGCCTCCATCCCTGCTCCTCTGCTTTCATCCCTGCATCCCTGTGCCCATTCTTGCATCCATCCCTGCATCCCCACATCCATCCCTGCCTCCCTGCATCCATCCCTGCACCCCTGCTTTCATCCCTGCACCCCTGCATCCCTGCATCCATCCCTGCATCCATCCCTGCATCCCCACATCTATCCCTGCATCCCTGCTTTCATCCCTGCATCTCTGCCTCCCTGCATCCATCCCTGCATCCATCCCCCCATCCCTGCCTCCCTGCATCCCTGCTTCCCTGCATGCCTGCCTCCTTGCTTCCAGCTCTGCCTCCATCCCTGCATCCCCACATCCATCCCTGCGTCCATTCCTGCCTCCCTGCATCCATCCCTGCCTCCCTGCATCCCCACTTCCCTGCATGCCTGCCTCCCTGCATCCATCCCTACATCCATCCCTGTATCCCCACATCCCTACATCCATCCGTGTATCCCTACATCCATCCCTGCATCCATCCCTGCATCCATCCTTGCATCCCCAGAGCTCCACCACTGCCACAGCTCTGCTTCCCCACAGACCTTCCACCCTGCTCTCCCTGATGAAGGCAGTAAAAAACAATGCAGAGTTTGGCTTACAATCCTACATTAGCTTACAAATGCATAATTTTCATCGAAGTTTTGAACGTGTAACACTTCTTCCCCCTTCCACAAACACGCAGAACCTACCATTGTTTTAAATAACTGATTCATTTTCTTTTTTTTGAAGGTTTTCTTGTCACTGTCTGAGGTGGAAGGAAACACTGGTTGACTCAGCCTACGTGATGCAATTGTTTCATCGGGCGCCGCAGTGCTGACCGACAGAGTTAATCCTTACCACAGAAACATATTGGTTGCACAAAACAAAACCAAAAAGGAGAGTCAGAGTGTAAGATGAAGCAGAACTCAAAATAATGAACTACTGCAATTACTCGAGAAAAAAAAAAAAAAGAGACATTTTTAATCTAACTATATCCTTTGAAAACAAAGTTATGTAATGGGAAAACACTAAACTTCATTACATTGAAACTGAACAGTGAAAAAAGAACCAGTCTGGTCAAAGAATTAAAAGCAGATAAATCCATGAAACAGAAGTGGCCCTGGCAGTCTGTTGTGTTGTGCTAAACATGTTACAGGCATCTGGAAAGGCAGTGACAGTGAGAGGGATAGATGAAGTGCAGAAATGGGATGTGCTACAGAAGAAGCGGTAAAGGGCACTAAAGGGCACATTGACTCTGCACTCCAGCCGAGAGAACAGCTCTGCCTTCAGTCACACTTTCCCCTTTGCTTTCATGCAACCATCAGTCTATCTAGCAGGCACCTATGTTACCTTGTTTCCCCTGCCTCTTGCTGTGAAGGAGCTTATGAGATTCCTCTCTAGCTTCAAAACATAAGTTGAAACCTTACTCTGGGGCAACCTTTGGGGATATTCATCTGCCAGAGCAAAGCACAGAGGACTTCTTCCTTCTTCAGCCCTCAGCTGGAGGGAGGAATGCAGAAGCCCTTGTTTCTGCAAGTGAGACCCTACACAGCAGGGAAGATGAATAAACCTTGCCTCTTTCTAGGCAGGAGCAATGCTCACACTATACAAAATTCGGAGCTCCAGAAGTAACACCTGTAGAACTTGCATGTCAGCACTGGGCAGCACAGTGTTACCAAGCAGGAGTAGCACTCTGCCCCCACACATAGAGTACATAAATTGTAATCCTTGTCTCAGAGGCACAGAGCCACATGGAGAGAGCTGTTTGCCCTGCTTGGAGCAAACCTTTCATTGCTGTTTTCTTGACATGGCAATAAATAAGTGTAGAACTCTGACCCTAGTGAAAGCAGCTTACCTGTGATAGCTGGCATAGAGCGACTGACAGGACTCATCTGCTTGAGTACAGATGTTCTCTGAGGTGCCACTACGTGCTCTGAGAGGTTGGTGTCACTCATGAATTCATATTTCCTTGACAGCTGGTAAATAATTAAAAAAAGACATTAATGATGAATTGAGAATTTGGTCCATGTATAATGTGATGTACTAGCTAAAAACATGCAACAATTTTGCAGATCATTTATAGTTAGATAAATACTTCTCATTCTACATAGAAAAAAAACTTCAAGAAAAGCTGCAGAAGGAATCTGGAACTGTCGGATGGTAATCCTACCCTATTTTTGGCATAATACCACCAGACAGCTCTGAGTGTGATCTGCAAAGAAAAATTACGTGTTAATTTAGATAGGGCTTGTGTCTCAAGAGGACGTCTTCAAATTTATTTATTTATTTTTATACTAAAAGAAAATTATCCTGTGAATTACACTATATATAAAATTTTTTTTAAAAAAAGGCACAGTGTAAGTTATATAAGTCATTCTAATGATCCAGCACTGCAATAAAAGTACTCAGAGGATCTATGGAGCCAGAGATGCCAGTGTTTCCAAACTTCAGTCTGGCACCATTTAAGGAACACTGTTTGCAATCTTGCAATTTCCTAACAGCTGCATGTTCCATAACAAGGTACAAATCGTACAGGGCTCATCACTTTGCAATGGCCCTGACTGTGAAGAGCTGCCACAAAATGTCAGCACAGTCAATTGCCTCTCCACAGGAAAGCCAGCTTAACCCTCCCAATACACTGCTCCATTTTAAGCTAACCAAGCTTCAGAATTTGCAGCTTCAGAGCTGTATTATCTGTCATCGTAAGCAAGTCAAGATGTTCTGATTTTCCCACTGATGTTTCCTCCACAGCATCTTTCTGGTTTCATTCAAGGCAGGGCAGATCATCACTGCATTCTGCACATTTCCCTGCATGACTTCTATGTGATATATTTCTTTCCTAAGCAAAGGAGTAATGCTCTCTTCTTTATGGATTATAAAATACTACTGTGAATCAGTAACATACACATTTCATGTCAGAGACAGAAATATCACGTGCTATCTTCTCGTCAGCAAACACCACACTGCTTCTTTTTGTTCTTTTTTTGGACCTTCTCATCTTGACTTCAGGATGAGGATTACTTAGCACAGCAGTCTCCTCTGATTCTGCTTTTCCTTGCTTTGGTAGCATTGCTTCCAGATCAAAGCTGCAGGAGCAAAGGAAAGAAGTACAAGTTGCTGAGTGATATTTTAAAATCCACTGGTATTCTGATGTCATTTCCCCATGAAATATGAATGCAGGTCATCTTTCCTTTGACTTTCTCTGCAGCCTTGCAAACTGCTTGCAAAGAGTGTATGATGTGCTTCAGCTGGCAATGTAGACACGAATAAGATGCCTTCAGGCAGTGTGACATCATCTTAAAATGTTGCAAAGAATGTAAAATATTAAAACCAGCTCAAATCCCTTTTTCAAGATTTGTGCATTAGCTTAAAAACTCCCAAACCAAACAGAGCTAGAGCTCACATGGCAAGTTGATGTGTGGCTATGGTGGTGCTGAAAGGAAGACATGTGATTTTGGTTGTTGAAAAGAACCAAAGTGGAACAGAGTATTGCTATTTATTGTCATGTTTTAAATGCATTCTCCAGTCTATTTCACTATATTGGACATGAATGCACATACCCAGTGATTAAAAAAACCCAATTCCTTCCTCTGTTCCTCTAATTTTTAGTTATAAATGTATATAAATATATATATATATAACACTTCCCCATTAGGGTCATACAATGGACTTCTTAAAAGTGAGCTACTCAAAAAGGGAGAGCAAATGTTTAAAAAAATTAATCACAATCAAACACTGCTCAGTGAAATCAGTTTTCTATCTGCCTTGTGTGGGAAGAAGTTCTATGTGCCCAAAAGGTGATTTATAAATTGAACAAAGCAATTTGAGGATGAAAAGGCTAATCAATACATCTATAACTGTTCCCTCATTTAAAGGTCTCTGTTTCCCAGTGCTGCACTCAAAGCATATTAGGCAAAGCATTTGTTGTGACGTTTTACAGACTTTATTAAAATGTTTCACCTCCTAACTTTTAAGTTTGTAAAAGTTGTTCTCTTTCTCTCCATATTTCATGAACAAAAAGAAGATAATTAAGCTAAAAGCTGTATAAAGAGAAACTTGTAAAAAAACCCAGATCTTCATAATTTTTTGAAATGTCATATAATTTTTAAATGTTTTCTGAAAAAGAAGCACCAGTTTGTCCAGTGAGAGTTGAGAATGTTTTTTCTATTAAGATGGAAATACTGCAGCTTTAAGCCTGGAGGAAGCGATAGCTACAATTAAAAATAATTTTGGCATAGCCTGAAAAGACTGCTGGTGGTCTTTCTCCTTGAATGCTTGTTTTAAAACCTTTTAGTCTGATCTCATAAAACTGCTTAAAAGACAGAACTGAAAAAAAAATCGTACTGTATTCATGACTAACCTTTCTGAAGCAACTTTCTTGGGAGTGCTGCACTCTGAATTCATGGAAGACAGTGAAATAACTGATAACTGACGGTAGGACCTCAGCATTGACCTTGGTCGTCCAACTCTCTTGTCATCAAAATCTGGCTGCAGGACGGAAAAGAGAAACTCTATCAAAAACTTGGTGTCAACCTCATTTCATCCCTTGAAGACAGCACAGATGTTTAACATACAGCATGAAAGAAGTCATTTGTAACATCAATTGCTGTGATTGTACCTTTAGTCTGGTTCGCTCTTACTCTTAAGACCTCTCAAACTCAATTCACGAAGTACTTTCTCTGCAAAATTTTAAATAGGTTGGGTTTTTAAGATCTGTAAGAGTGCTGAAAGGTTCAAGCATGAGGTAAGATTGCTAATTGCCAATTGCAACCTCTGTTATTGCAAGGATGGGGCATGGGACTGAAAATAAAAACCATACTGAGAAAAGTACATATAGTTTTCATTATACAGGTGCATAACACAGCCCAATAGCCAAACTTCAGGTTAGAAACTTGCTACTTTCCCCCCTATAACAGAAGAAATAAATCCTATTATAAAATTATCAATGCTGAAAGCACCAATCTAAAACAATTTCCAAAGCAACTAGTGTTTAATCAAAAAACCTAGCCAACATCACTCTTGCTAACCTGCACAAGCTCAAATAGAGCATTTTATTCAAGAATTGCCTGGGGTGTTTGTATTCAGAAGTTATCTTTCAATTCCCAGATATTTCAGTTTGGTCTCAACTAATATTTATAGCATTATACACATGACAGGTTTTGCCTCATCACACAGCTGGAAGTGGCTAGCACAGGGACGTGTCAACTGCAGATCAAAGCGCTAAACCACTAAGAAAAATTGCAAAGAGAACAAAGGTGAGAATTTGCTTTTACTTCCTTAAGAAGGCTGAAAAGACTTGCAATTTTAATAGTCATAGTAATATACTCAAAATCTTCCAGAATGAGGAATATTTGAGGTGTCAGAAAATTGAATCAGCTCTTGGACTATAAAATTCAGGTCCTGCTACCTTCAAATCACAAGAAAAGCCACAAGCAAAGACACTTAGCATGTGTTTTTGTTTAGCACAAGATGTGTATTAAGTAAAAAGAAATTGCAGGAGAGGTCAAAAGGAGAGCAGTACCAGTTCTCTGGTTCCATATTGTTTTTCCACTTTAACTTTTAAGTGCTTGAAACATTCCTCCATCCGGTCATGGAAAGGACGCAGATTATCAGAAACTCTGCTTTCATGAATTTTAATTCCAGCCCCAAGGAAAGGTATCTTCAGAGGAAAAAAAGAAGAAACAAGGTGAGACGGTTACACTGGGTCCAATAACCTCTCTGGCTCCATTTGAAGCATCTGCTAATCAACTGTGAAACTCTTGCTGTGACTGGTAGACAGATTTGTCTGTTGATCTCAGATTGGAGCAGCAACTACAGATGGAAAGGGCTCTTGAAAAATGGATTTGCACAGTAAATTGCTGCAGAATGTTGGCTGCCTCACAGAGGCTGTTTGCTCTCTTCCGTGTATTTTAATGTTATGAGATTTGTGCAAAACACTTTTTGCTACCTTTCTGCCACTAACCTTTTCTAACTGCTTGACTATTGACTTTTAGTTATTTCATATTAATATTTGGGCTTTTCTGCAAAATCCACTTAGATTTCATACTGCTTCTTTGTGTTCTGACCCTAGAAATGCTATTAAGGTTGTATACATCAGTGCATCCATAGACTTGATCATATTTTATGGAACTTCAATTTCAATATAACATTTAACAACATGGTATTAAAGCTCATCTATTACAGACAGATCTGTTTGTCCTCTTTTGAGGGACTTACAGGGATAGATGGAAATGACCACTTATTTCCTAACACCAGATGGTATTACAATCAATCCATCCCACTAAACCACTGAGTACTTCTGACAGTCAGAAAGGAGGAATACACAGAGCCTGTGGTGGGCAATGGCACAGGAGAAAGCTGTAAATGTTGGTAAGTAAAACTAAGAACCAAACTGAGATGAATCAAAGTGAAACAGGAAGAAACTTCAAAAACATTAAAAAAATAGGACAAAACAATTCCATTGAAACTATTTAGAAGATTGATTTCAAGGCTGAGAGAGGAATAAATGTGAGTTTTTTTTGTTTCTCATCTATGAAAGAGAGACTGAATCATTGAATCATTGAATAGTTTGGACCTTTAAAGGTCCTCTAGTCCAAACCCCTGCAAGGAGCAGGGGCATCTTTAATTCCATCAGGTTGTTCAGAGCCCTGTCCAACCTGACCTGGGATGTTTCCAGGTTTCTATCCCTCCCTGCTTTGGGAAACAGCAAAAAAAAATGTGAAAGTGACACAATCACTTCAATGCTGTTAGAATGGAACAGAACAAAGGAATAACTGATGAAGCCTCAGTGGTGGCTGTCAGTGAGAAGTTACCTGCCAAGCAATCAGATCTTTGAGTCTATTCAGCTTTTCTTGATCCTCTGGATGGTCTCTGATATATTCTTCTGTAAAGAAAGCCTTAGACGAAAAGAAATAATTAAATAATGCAGTCCATATTTTGACAGGCAAAGAAATCAGAATCAATTCCTGAGTGCAGCTGGTGATTATAATATTGGACATCAAATAACAGAGACATATGAATGCTCCTTTACCAGATGCTGCTGGTGATAATTCCTCACTCTTATCAGTTGAGAACTGAGGAGCTCTTTTCTGTTAAAATGTATTCAGTCTTTGTCCAGCACTTCTGACTTTGAGACTCTTATTATGAAACTCAGTTATTGTTTCTTACAACAATAACTGAAACTGAAAAGGCAGGTTTGGAGTATGATGATTTACATCAGCCAATACTGAGTTTCAATTACTCTGGTTTGCCAGTTTCTGCTTTCAAAGACAGAGGTGACCAGGATATGAAGATCTCTCATACTGCCCATCCACACTGCACTGTCCCTAGAACCAGAGGATGTAGGAGGATTATAAAATGATGCATCTGACTATGTGCTTTGCATTGACTTAAAAGGTCTTACCTTCTCATATTTGGCAAAGCCACCCATAACAGCTGGATCAACAATTCCATTCAGGAGCATGGAAAGTGGATTAATAGGAAGGTTCTCATCACTCTGGTATTGGTTAATCATCATCAAAATTTTTTCATTTGTCGTGGACATGGTCTCAATAGCATTCTCTAAAGGACTAATTGTACTCTGTAAAAAAACCCAAAACACTTCTAAAGTTTCTAAAGAGATAAAAAGGTCTTTTAGGTTTTATAAAACTCCACATATATTAACAACATTCTTGCAATTCAGAGAACTGACACAGACTTGCTCAATTCTCTTAGGATTTGGTCCTAAGAATATAAATCAGATGTAAGATATATTGATCCTAGCAGTAGAAAGGTAAAGCATAAATAATAACAGGTTTGTATGTATAAAAAGAAGTACCAGTAGCCTAGTGTGACAATTTTGCAAATTATTTTGTACATGAAGATTCCTATAAATACATATTTTATCAGTTCTTAGCACATTAGTACACACCTGTGACACATCAACCACTTCAAACCATCGTAGGATTCCAGGAAGTTTGTATGCTGTAACAAATGATGTTCTTTCAATCCACATAGACTAGGAAAAAAACATAGCAGGAGAAAATGATACTTCAGGATTTAAACTTTAATCTTTTCTGCCTTCTGAGATGTCAGAGTGAAATGAATGCAGATGGAAAACATATGCATATTTTTGCATAAAAAGACTGCAAAATTAATCTAGCACAGCAACTTGCACAAATCATATTCTTGATTTCAGATTAGGTCATCTTCAGGCACAAAGTCTGCCCAAAGCAGAGAAAGAAGAAATTTACCCTTGAATCTTTTAGTATCTATTCCTATTTTTGCCATTAAAGATGGGATGACTGTGGCTAAAGGACCTCTACCCAGATTATACTTCCTCCCTGCACTTTCCAAAGGTATTTCAGCAATTAAAAGCAGTAACAGCCCCATAACAACTTGCCAGCATTATGACTTTTCCTGTTCCTTCCATTTTCCTTTTCTGAAAGAGAGTAGCTGTTGGTATTCTGAAATATTTTAGAATAGCCACTAGTTCATTTATCCTACTGCTCCTTATTTCACCAGTATCAGCTCAGCTAAACTGTCAGTATCGAGAAACATGGTAACAAATGAAACAAGACATACTCCAACTATCCCAATTTCACCTCTCTGAGGGAGGTATGTGTGTTATCTATTGTAATCAACAATTTCATTTTTGTAAAACCAGTTCAAGGTATATTCATAAATGGGCCAAAACTCTCTAGTTTGCAGAGGGACCCAAGGTGCATCAAGGGTTTTGATGATGCAGTGCAATCCTGGATGTCAGGGTAGAGTTTGCATCTGAGGTGTTAACTTATCAGCAGGTAAGAAGCTCCTTACATCAAAGCATTGACACTGCTAATCAGCACACACAGAACTGAAACTGTACATTTTGGGAAGAAATGGTTTTTCCCATCAGGATCCCAAGAGCATAGCTTTAGCCATAAAGACTGAATGATATGCTTTTCAGAGCAAGCTATAAAACATCAGACACCTGTAAAATGAAAATATAGACACTTACCACATTTTTATACAGGACACTGAAAGGTAATTTATGGTGGTGCACATTTCTGAGAATATTTGGACAATGAAGCTTATTCCTCAGCATTACACCATTAGGTATGGGAGTAAAAATGACATACACAGTTCTCTAGTTTGTCACGATTGCACAGAACAGACAGCACACACCTCATTGCCAAGCTGGCAGCTCATAAAAGGGCTGTTAACTACAAGTGGCAAAGCATTTGATATTTATTTACATGTCATCTTGTTTCATAATGAAAATCTGTACCAGAAAATGTTGGTAACACAAACATGTTGAATATTTTAACTACATGATGTTTACCTGCAATTGAATCACTGATGTATCATTAACTACACAGGATTAGTGCTGAAACAGAGAAGTCTTGTATTTGTTTTCGTGAACCAGATCCTAAAATTAAGGTGTCTGTAATGAGTAATCTGAGCCTAAGAAAGGATCCAGGATCAAAATTCAGTCGCAGTTACCAGAACTATATCCATCACCTTGTCATTAATTTACTTACAGCAAATTCATTTTCAGGGTCAACAGATCCTTTTCTGACTGGTCTTGAGTAGTGGAACCTCTGCACATTGTTGGACTTATAAAAACTGAAAGATTGAAAAAAATTATTGTAAAATACAGCACCCAGAAATTAATGGATGTTGTTATCACACAGAAATATTTCATTTTGAGTCAGTTGAGTTTTTAATTAAAAGCAAATTTACTGCTCAGAAAAAAAAAGTACTGGAAACTCAGGAGACAAGTACTTCATCTATAAATCAGGGTCAACACAGAGAATTTCACAGTTATTAAGCTTCAGCTTATAAGTGGGTGTATTTTCCAGGTATAAAAATTCCAGAACTTCCAGATTAAGGTTCAGACTTACAGCAGAAGGACTGGAAAAGATTTTTTCTCTCCTGTACTCCTGCTATGGAACACACCTTGCTTGCTGGCTTTGCCAGGGCACACAAAAGGAATGTATTTTCTTCCAAGTAACTGACTGCACAGAGCAGGTATTTTCACCTGCACTGAACCACAAGTGTGTTTTCATCCACAGCACATGCCAAATCAGTTTAATCATGCCTAACAATCCTGCTCACAAAGCAGAACAACAGCTAGTCAATAAACTGAAGCCATTAATACAATATCTTGCAATAGATAATAAAATGTATATAAGTACTTGTAGAGGGGGACAATAATTTAAAGAATCTATTGCAAAGTCATGTTATGGTCTATTCTATTCAGGAAATGAATTGTTCTCAATCATTGTGAGCACATATTTCCACTAAACTTGGAACCATTTGGCTTTTAGCACTGCCTTATTTGAAAGAATGGGGAGTGCAGAGTTGTGGCTAAGTATTTTGCAGTCCATAGAGAAGTCTCTCCCTTTAGTTTTAGTTTATGTTTTAAAGATGAATTAAATTTAAAGTCATGTTAAGTAAAAGTCAGTTTTGCAGAGAAAAAAAAACAAGTCAGAAATCTCTTACAGTAAAACAGAGCCAGAAAAAGAAATGGAGAAGCCCCAGAAAGCTGAGCTAAGCAAACCATTGTAGGAACCTATGATTTTTAATCCTAACTGTTCCGATTATCTTCATCAGTAAAAAAAAGAAAGTGGAAAATACTGCCACTGAGTCAGATCCCTTCCTACAGTTCCATCTGGGGGGACAGATATTTTGAAGCTCTTTGCTAGATAATGCATGGACATAACTAATGTAACTAACAATTAAATGCCCAATAAAGTACAATCATAAAAATAAATTTCTAAGACCAGATGCAGCTAGGAGTTTAGTTGAATTCTGCAGCTGAGACAAACCATTACAAAATCTCCCAAACTGTTACCAGTTTGGTGTGGTTGGCACCACATTGAAATCTATTCAAACAGGACCACATTTAGAATCTGCCTTTCAGTTACTAATTTGGAAATTAATCAAATTGAAATTGGGACTATAGATTTTTGTGGGATTTTTGGGTTGAGGTTTTTTTTTTTGGTGGTGGTTGTGGTGGTGGTGATGGTGGTGGATTTTTTAATCCCAGAGAACAAGACCTGTGCTTGAATCTGCTTTATTTACTACGGTGTGTGTATGGAGGCCATTCTTGTTTTTCCACCCTGAATCAATTGCAACTTCAGTAAAGCTGCAAAGGTGCCAGCTGGTTTGGATACAGCTGTTAGCCAGTCAGTTCTCAAAATACGTTGGACAATTCATTTCCTTTACTCCTTTACAAAACTCTGACCACGGTACCAATAGAAACCACTTTGCCACCATGTCTTTTACAGTCAGCAAGACAAACCCTAACAAGATTCTGTTATACAAGAGCCTTCAACTCAGCAGTTCTCATCCTGCAAGTCTCCTCTAAGATCCTTCTCTCCATCACTTGTCTAAGCAGCTGTGTTGAAAGCTCAGTACCTTTGACCCAAAGCACAGATTCTACCTCCCCACCCTGGAACCATACCCTATTTCTGTAGTGGCAGATGGGTAGATGTTCTTTCATAAAATTCCTAGGGGATACCTAGGTCAGAGCGGACAGAGCTCTGAGGAAATTGATCTAGTTGAAGGTGTCCCTGCTCATTGCAGTTCTCAATTTAGGAATATGGACTGACTTTCATTTTACTATCTATTACAGAAATTCACTTACTTTATAATTTGATCAGGCACTGCCTTATTTTTGAACCTAGGCTGCTCCTCCAGGACTGGCTGCACTGTAAAACACTGGATATCTGAAATTGTGAACGTTAAGGGCATGTTATTAGCTATCAGTATGAAATACTGTAAGCTGCAGGGGAAATAAAGATAATAATAATTATTTAAAAAAAAAAAGACGTTTCCTGATGAAAAATCTGCAGTGTTCAGAGTTTCATTTGTGGAGTTTCTTTGGCTATAAAAGGAAAAATCTGCCAGTGGTACCCAGTAAATATATATTAATATTAATTTTAAACTGCATATTTTTATTATTTACTGAATTTATCACACTGACTCATTCATTAAATATTAAAGCCCAGCCAACCTACAAAAATAACATCAACAACATCTGATGTTAACAGTTTCACTGTTTAGCTTTGGGCATGCATAATGTCATGATGGTTAACATCTCATCTTTAAAATCTGTAATTGAACAGCCCTTTTACTAGAAACTTCATTTTCCTATTGAAGTGCTATTTTTAAAATCTGAACACTGTGTTTGTAAATAAATATATCACATTCTTACATGTTTCAGCATATTTGAAACCTATGCCCTCTGGTTAGGTTCTGTAGCTTGTTCTTAAGTGCAGAAGTAGTGTGTATCTCCTGTTGGTTGCAAATAGATGAGCAAATTCTACCTTAAGGACTGAAGCACATGATCTCAACAAAAAAAATTAACGAGTTAAGACACAAGACAGACTTAGGAGAACTTGGCTTTCAGGCTTAATGTACTATTTTAAGCCTGTAATACTTTCTTCAGTCATGACAGTGCAAAAGGAAAGCAAAGGAAAGGAAAACCTTCTCCTCCAGAAGGTTCCACCAGAGTAGACTCAAGACATCACGTGAAGTATTGCAACATTACCTTGAAAATTAACAAAGAAAAATCACCACTTGAAAACAAATGTCTGACACAATGAGGTGATCTCTCGTATCTACTCAGTCAGTAGTGATTTAAATCAGAACATAAAGAAAAAGATAATCAGAGTTCTTCTGAACAAGAATATTTAGAGCATTCTAAAAGGTGGTTAACAATGTTTATGAGTTAATATTCCTAGGAATACTTCTGAGAGCAACTGAAGGCATATTTACATTTTCAAGAAATCAGGTGATACCCAAGTGCAGTGTCAGTCAGAGCAATGTTCACGGAAGACATGAATTTAATAGCAAGACACAACAGCTAAGAATGTGAGGTAAGAGACAATTTGCTGCTTTAAGCTTGGCCAATTCAAGTGTGTGTCACTGGTTTTGCCATTTAAAAAAAATAAAGGCAAACCATGTATGAACTTCAATGCATTTTCTTCCCCCAAAGGGTTGTCAAGCCCTGGCACAGGCTGCCCTGGAGAGGGGATGAATCACCATCCATGATGGAATTGAAAAGACCTGTAGTCATGGCACTTAGGGACATGGTTTAGAGGTGAAGAAGGTTTATGGCTGACTCAGATTTAAGGGTCTTTTCCAATCTAAGTGATACTAGGATGACTGAAAGAGACAGACTCCCTAGAACTGAGGGAAGCAGGAACTGACATCTTAGGAACAAACCATAAAAGACATGGAGGACATGTAAGTATAATTGCAAACTGAGCTGGCCCACAAATAAACATTCATCCTTTTTAGGAAACAATTATTTCACACAGATAAACTCTGGCTAAAAACAAGGTTTCCCCAAGCCACCTTCATTCTGTAATCTCCCATGAGTTCAAGGATACATTGACCAGGAGAGTTTTTCACACTCTCTCCAGGTGCTGCAGTGGTGTTCATCTTCTCTGCACTGGGAAACTGACTCATCAGCTGTGCCTGGAAATCCTCTCTCCTCTCATATTCCTTCCCACGATAGATGAACACTTTGTTCTGCAAGGAATAAAGAGCTGATTTCTTGGGCTGTATGATGCTGAGGCAGAAGTTACAGATTCATCGTTTTCAGCACAAAGACATGATGGTCTCTAGGACTTTGCAAAGAGTGTTACTGTTTTCTGAATATTAATCACTGTGATGCCAAACACCATTTTGACCAGGTGCTAGAATGCAGCACTGACTCTCCACAGACCCAGGTCTCAACACTTTAATGCTCAGGAAACAGCAACACTGGTGTAATACTAGTATATAATTTCATTATTTTCCCAATTTTTTCAAGGCAGGTTTGCCATTTAAACCTGGGAAAGCAGGGGCTCTTGTTGCTTTTGAAGTGTGAAGGAAGCTTCCTATTCACTGCTGCATGTAACAATTTTGTTTTAACAATAAAACAAACTTTTCAGGTTAGTTTTATGCTCTAAGCTCATTCACTGCTTTGGTTAAAAGAAAGCAATGACCATTTAAAAAAAGTATAATCCTGTTGTGCACAACTTCCTAGGTTTGTCAGGTTTCTTGGAAAAACAGACCTTTTGGAGGCTTGATTTCTCACATGGTAGTCAAAAATGGAGAAAAGTAAAGAAAACAGAGTAGATTAAGCATATATTGAATAAAACCAGTTTTAACTCTCCATAGTTTTCCTAAGATAGAAATTAGCTGTTGCCATTCAGGAAAAAACTTAGAGCAATACAAGACAGTTGGCATGAACATGTCAGCTCAATGCATCTTAGAGATAAAAAAACCCAATCTGAACGTTAGTCATTATGGGGAAGACAGGAAATCAAGTAAGAAACATCAGTATTACACTGAACAAATTCATAGTGGACCCACACTTCAAATCCTATGTAGTCTTCTTGTCCTACAAGGTCATGATCTGGAAAACGGACAGCAAGGGAACCAGAATGTTCCATGTATTTCCTTTGTAGCTGAGAGGCAATGGAAATCTGAAATTCTTGTCAGCTCATGGCACTAAAAATACCACTCTCAAGTGAAACAGAACTTTGGATTTACTTTGAACACAAGTGAGTTAATGATGTTCTGCTAGCTAGCAACAACCTGTGAGGAGACCCACCTAAGAAATATGAACCAAAAGAGCTGCCCAGAACAAATTACATCATATTGCTGCATTTGGCTCTCATACATCAGCTTCACTATAAGATATATCTTCTAGTTTCCAAAATCAGAGAGAACCAACTTAAAAGCATCTGAAAGCTTTCCATGCATATTCTGACAAATAACAATTCAGATTTTGGCTACAATCCTGCATGCAAGCAAAATAAAATCCATGCTAACTATCCAGCCAGTCACCTGCATTAGCCAAGTGCACTCGTGTTTGGAAGCACATGAAAATAGATGAAAAAAGTGAGAATATAAACAAGTTTACCCTTAGAAATGTGGGAAATCCTTGGCCGTAATACCCAACAGCAAAATAGTCTGGTTTAGGTCTCAGAATTTTCATGATGTTTTCATAGAACTTTGCTTGCTGAATCTGAAAGCAAAACCAACTGTAATTAGATGTGTTTGGGGTTTTTATCTGTTCATGTTTTAGTCTCTACATCAGCACTACAGTACACACTACAGCTAGTGGTGGTTCTGCAGGAGCTATCAATTATGAGTTGATAAGCTATAGCAACAATCAGCACACATGACACTGCTGAGGGACATTAAATATTGTTTACATTTATATGCAAATAGAACACATAGCTAAATTTGTGTGGCTTCATCTTTAATTATCTGACTGTAGAAGCCCTTAATTTAGTAATGTAAAAAGAGAAAAGCAAACACCAAAGTCACACTTGGCAACTGCTGACATTACTGAATTAATATATTTGGAAAAACTCTTTGTCTCAAATGTTTCTTGGTATGGATCAACTGAAAATTTTGCCCTAGCATCAAGCCAAGGGCACAGACCATGTAAAGGGCTTAGAACAATTCCTTCCATAAGATACTAAGTGTCATTTAGGTGTTACACCTATGGGAATGCAGCACTGCAACTTAAATGGAACTGGATAAATAATGTCTTTGAGTTTATTATACAAGCAGGTTTTTTGAGCAAAGGAAGTTTTCTTTATACACAGCACTGTTCAAGAACATTATGGTTTGATTCTTTGTGGAAGATTCAGGGATATCTATTGGCTGAGCCCTAAACATCTATTAAAAATCATGTAAGTGCAATCTTGGGAGTGGAAAAAAAGGAGGTATGTAGGGGAGGAGATCCTTTTTAGATTGATTCAATTTTAATGAAAACAAATAATTGAACATTTAATCTTCCTTTAAAATCTTCCCTCTAACCTTTGGACCTAGTGCTGTAATACTTGCACAGTCCTGATTAGTGTAGAACTCTTCAGGCTTGTCAAGATTTGAGTTCCTAAAATTTACAGAAAAATCTCAGGGAGAAAAATTTTTCCTGGTGCTTTTTTTACCCTAAAGCAGTACAGAGGCCTCAAACTCCTGTTATATTTCATTTAAACATGGCCTTTAAATGGCCCCATGTTTATTTAACCTACAGAAATTTCAAAATACCTCAACAAACAGATGTCCATGCAACTTTAACCAACAGTTCTTTATGAATCTCTACTGTACCACTGGATTGTGACAGTGAAACAGCAACTCTTCGACAAAAGAATTAAAAATCCCTTGTAGACAACAAGCTTATAAGCAGCTCTGTCATCTGATAGCTGAAAAGTGCTAATTTCTGTGGCTGCAATAATTTGAAGATCTGCATATAATCTTACCAGGTTTTGACTTAGAAGTTCATAGTCAAAAACTTCCTTTTCATATTGCTCTGCAAGTTCTTTGCATAAAGCTATGGCCTCTTCCCACATCTGCAATGCAATCACACAGTCAAAAAGGAAATCCAGTATGAACAAACAAGTTTTTAATGCATCACAGTTTAACTACAGTTTTATTGATTATGCTATCTTGAAAGTGCAGTCATTTATTAACTATGCATTTAGAGTGGAACACTCAAAGCAATAATAAACTTTAGGAAAGCAGATTAATGTAAAAAATAAAAGTGTTTTATGATTCATTACAGGAAGGAATAAGTAAACCTACTTTATTCTTAGAATGAGATTTTTTAAAAAAAATCACCTAACCTTTAGATACATTAGAAGAAAAGAGTAAATCACTGAGGTGATAACATTCAGAGCATAGCCCAAGCAGAGCTGAGTGTATGAGGGGACTGACACCTGCCTGTCCTTAAAACAACCACACCACTGTACAAAACATCCTGCAGCATCCAGAACAGCCTTGCACACCACAGCTCTCCTAGTCAGCTGAACAACTACGTTTCTAAATTGCCACTTGCCCAGAGTAGTAACTTGTTTCTTCCCACACAGTTTCACAGCTGCCCCTGACAGTGACTGTGAGGAACTGCAGAGCTGCACTGGGAACACCAGGACAGCTTTTCTCATCTGCTGTAGGTACTTTGTGTAAGAAGCACAGAAGTGTTCTTAAAGCAGGGACAGTCTCCCTCTCTTGAGGGCATTTCTCAGATTCTGTCAGTCTTCTCCTCTGTTCAGTGTGCTGGTTTGAGCTGAAGTAGAGTTAACTTTCTTCATAGAGGCTAATATGAGGCTATGTTTGGGTTTTGTGCAGAACACAGAGTTGATAATGCAGAGATGTTTTTGTTATTGCTGAGCAGAGCTCACACAGAGTCAAGGCCTTTGCTGCTTTCCATACTGCCACACTGGCAAGGAAGTTGGGGATGCATGGGAGACTGGGAGGAGACACAGCTGGGACAGGTGACCCAAACTGATCAAAGGGATATTCCACACCATATGACATCATGCTCAGTATATAAGGTGGGAGGAAGAAGGAGGAAGGGGGGACATCTGGAGTGATGGTGTTTGTCTTCCCAAGATCCATTACGTTTGATGGTCCCTGCACTCCTGGAGATGCTGAACACCTCCTGCCCATGGGAAGCAGTGAATTAATTCCTTGTTTTGCTTTGCTTGTGTGTGCAGCTTTTGCTTTCTCTATTAAACTGTCTTTATCTCAACCCATGAGTTTTTGTAGCTTTTACCCTTCTGATTCTTTCCCCCATCCCGTTGGTGGGGGAGTGAGTGAGAGGCTGTGTGGTTCTTGGCTGCTGCTGGGGTTAAACCACAACACAGAGTCAAGGACAGAAAGGGGTTTCTGAGCACTTCTCTCTGCTGATCTAAGGACATTGGCAGTCACATATTAGGATCATTTTCACATGATGCCATTGAATATATAGGCAAGGTAGTTCTGAACCTGGCAGCTGGGCTCAGCTGCTGCAAACCTCCTCAGAAGTCTTTGAGGAGAGCCTGAATGCTAGGGATGCTAGGTAGAGCAGAAATCATGATTTGGTTATCCTGCTACAGTGGGTGGGCACTGCTACAGTGTAGTTATTTCAGATGCCAACAAAAAAAAAACAGAGAAGTTGAAGGTGAAGTACCAAAAACTTTCTACCTTCTGAATTACAGGAAGGATTTTTGTGAGGGAGCTATGCCTTTATTTTGCAAGAAGCAGTAATGAATTGCCTTCCCCCTTCATACCTTTGGCTGCAGCTGAACAAGATATAATGACTTAAAGGTCTTATTGGGTCACGAGATTAATTATCCAGCAGTGCACAATTTTCCCCTGCTTTCTAGTTCTTTGCTTTATTCCCAAAAATCTCAGCTCTACTGTCATTGTACTGACAGGTAATTTTATTAACAGGCCTTTTTGGTTGGCTTTTTTATTTTTTTAAATTGAACAGAACTGAGAGAGTCGACTACTGCATTTTCAGTTTGGGATGCACATCTCAGTCTTCTCTGAAACAAATATGTCCATTTTGAACTGTCTCTTTGTTTTGGAGATAAGGTTCAGAAATGGAATCTCTGTAGTCCATATTCTTTTCCTAGTAAAAGGAAGTATATTCAATGGGGGGTTTTATATTTTATTAGTGCCTGGCATAGATGCTTGTGACAGTGAATATAAATCTTAGTCCTCTTTCTTTGTGACTGTGGTTGTTAAAAGAACATGTTCCTGTGGAACATATATACTCTGGGAATAAGCCTTCAGGACACAATTTTAACTTGACCCACATTTCAAAGCAGCTTTCCTACACAAACCCTTTATACAGAGCAGATTCGTTAAACACTACTACACAGAGCAGCACAGGGAAAAGAGATTTGGCAGGAGAAGAACTCTACAGACTTACCTTTCCTTTATCAAAGTATTCTATGATCTTCTCATATAAATTCTCTTTCAAGTGTCGATAGGTCTGTGAGCACTGGAACTCTGTTGACATGACTTGGGGCACACACTGCTCATCTGACCACTGAGAACAAGAACACACCAAAAACTATAAAATTTTGGAGTTCAAGGGTTCACACCCAAGTCCCCCATCCTCAAGGTCTGGTTCCCTGGACTCCTCTAAGTGTTTTCTTCCCAAGTCATTTTTACCCATCCACAAAGCAACTGGGAATGGCACAGGGAATGCATTCACTACCTCTTCAGACATGTGCTGTGTTTCATGTGACAAGACATTGTAAAAACCTGTTTTATTTCCTGCCCCCACCCAAAGATTTTACATAAAGATCTATGTGAGAAAATTAGTTCATTCTATTTCAGTGGTATCATCTTGACTAACTTGGTTATGATTTTTTGTATTAAAATATTTCATGTACTATTATCTTAGTCTATAGCAATACACAGAAAACACTGAATGGATTTGTATGATTAGAAAAATCAAAATTAAGCAAAATTGCACTGTGGAAACCCAAATTTATATGGTTCTGCTCTAAAATAAATTCCCTAAGAAATCTCAGATTTTTGCTGAAGAACATTTAAATTTTGAATGTTCCCCTGAAATGAAAATGTATCTTACTATTTCTATTGATAATGTCAGTTACAAAGAGAACAGACATTAGTTGCAGTGAAAAATAAATATCATGTACAAAAGAAAGCAAACATAATTTGGTCGTGTGATCCATATTATTTAGATGTCCCCCTGTGATAGCTGGAAAAAAGCTGTTTAATAAATGTTATGTTCAAGATAGTAAGAAATTAGCAAAATGAAAACCACATTTGCACACAATGTTCTCATTATAAAGGAAAACTATTTTTGCTACAATATTTAGTTTAAGCAATATATGGCTTTTACTTACCTATTGAAAATACAATTTCAACAGTTAATGTTAATTCTGTATGACCTACTGCAGTATTTGTAACTAGAAACTTGAACATCCCTATGGAAAATAACTAATATGCAGTAAATCAGAGATTAAGACAGTCACTGTAATATATAAACTTGAAAATTGCAAAAGCTTAATTACATATTGAGTTTAGAAAATCTAACCTTCAAGAGCCACGTATGGAGCAGAAGGGTATATGCTGCTTCTGTGTAATTCTCACAATCTAAATGAAGATCTCGCAGTTTATACAAATACCTGATAGAGGAGAGAGCAAGGATTAGACTAGATATTGACATGACTGGAATACTGAGTATCAAAAAAGTTCCAGATAAAAAGAAACTCCATAGATGTCATGCAGTCACTCCCCAAAGAGTCTTCAAGGACACTCTGAGGGGGGTAAAGCTCTGTGCATTTGTTCAGACTTTCTTGTGTTCTTTTTGTATACCGAAACTTCGTGCAAAAAAGGAGGAGGAAGAACCACTCTCCTTCTGTGAACTGCTGACAGCTCCACCTTGAAGAGGAAGAACTACTAGACTCAAGGTCTAATTCAGACCTCTGAGTCCATTATTCCTGGACTGTTACTCAAGGCAGTTTCTTTTCCCCATAGCACTTCTCATGTGCAGGTACACATTTATGTATGTAGATGCAAGCACAACAGGGAACACAGGGTAAAGGAGAAAATGTAAAATACCAGCCTGGAAAGACACACCAAGTGCCTGTAGAACTTGGAAGTTGTTAGGGCAGAAGAGTTGTTCTAAGTTAAATGTTCCCACTGTTCTCCTTGATCCCTAAGGCAGCATTGCTCCTGCCAGCACAACCACTGTCCATCATGGGACTCCAGCTGCATCTCCTAAAGTCCATCCCATCCTCTTACACACAACAGGAGCTTCAAGACACAGGAGCTGTGACACCTGCTGGAGCAGTTCAAGGCAATCCCATCCCCAGCTGTCAACCTAACAGAAGATGTGTCCCCTCAGCAGTTCCTGCAGAGGGAATGCTGTTTTCCCCAGACATTCCTCTGACAGCTCCAGGTTTAGCCCTGAATCACCCTCAGAGCTCAGAGCTCAGAGCTGGGACTCTGGGCTTTGTTCCACACATTTTATGAAAGAGAGAAGAGGCAGGAAATTTGAAGCAGATCTGCTGCAGCTTGTATGCAAAGCACTTGGAGATGGTAAGATGCTATGTCATAGCTGAAGGAATTTGCCAGTGGAGCTATAGCTCTTACAGAAAATGCCTCACCAGTAACCCTGCTGTGGGTGGTTGCATATTGAGACTTGGCAGACTAAGCCATTCTACAAAACTAGAATGTTTCTCTGCCATTCTAAATGTATGATACACTCTCCCTCAAACCTCAAATCTAGCTGCATTTTCTTACTTTTAAACAAAAAACAAAGCAACAACAATAAGAAAAAAAAGAATGTTGATTTGATCAACTAAAAGTTAATTCTTGTGGGAAGAAATGCTGCTGCTGAATACATATCACAGATTCCAAATTGCTGAAGGCTAAGCAAACAACATGGTAAGAATACAGATGAGGACAGGGCTCCCACAGAGTCACTGAATGGTAAACCAACATGAAGTAGAGAAATCCAAGTACAATGATAATACCAGAATTCACAAGACATTATTACCAAAAAGACCACCCACACCCCCCCTGCCATACCTGATGTACATCTCTTCACGGTTAATGTCCTTGTAGAAATTCTAGGGACACAAACATTTAAAAATTATCTCCTAATGTCTTTTCATAAAACACAAGATATATACATGTATATATACATGCTGAGGTTTTGCTTTTCTTGCTAGTTACACAGCATGGGAAATAGATTATTTACAGACTAACAGAAGTTGAAACCTGGAACTGCTACTTCAAATAATATTTCAATTAGTTATATATATATATATATGAGTGATTATACATACATACATATACTTCTCCTAGTCAATTAATTAAATCATTACTGAGTCTTTTTCTATTGAAGAAGAGGAAAATATAGTTTTCTAAATGCATTAACATAATAAAGTACATGCTCTGGCTATATTTGATAGCCAGAACAATGGTACAGAGAGTATGTGAGTGCAATACTTTAAAGCTGATAGAAGTTCCTCTTCAGTTTTGAGGAATTACCTGGTGGAGGAATCTCTGTATGTGATACCCTCATTACAAAACAGGGATAGAAAAATTACAGGGTGGCCTAAGACCAGATGAGAGACTCATATCTTGGCACCTTATTGCAAGTGTACCTTGCAGGTTTTTCCCCACATTTAGAAACTGTAACTGTTGAGCTGCTAAAGCAGCAAGTGGGTTAGTTCCTCATGCACAACTTGACTCTGGCAAAAGCCCATTGCTACATTAAGTCTATCACATGGTATAGGTATGTGAGCAGTAAACTTCCTTATCTATCCATAGAATCCAAGTGGATAGAATATACAAGTGAGTGGATGTTGCTTTCAGGCTTCTGGATATATCCATGCAAATAGATATAAAAATCTCTTGCTTCAGAGTTTAAAACACTACTGAGCCTTGTCACCCACTCTTGTCCCCAGCAAGATTTGCCTTCATTTTCAGTGAATGGATTCTAATGCTCTCCTCACACAAGAATCACACGAGAACCTACCAGCAGGTTCACGGTGCAGCTCATGCGATTGTCCTTGCTCTCATCGTTCATCACCGTGCGGTAATCCAGCAGCTTCTCCAGGAGGCCTTTAACCAGGCTGACAAACCTGTTCACCAAGGTGAAAATGCCAGGGTATTGATTGGCACACTCTGTAAGGCTGCAAAAAAACACACCAAAATGTCAGTACAAATCTGTGAAAATTAGTGGTCCTTCAGCTGAAAACTGTTTGGACCTGAAGGCAAATACTGAATTAGGGCTAAACCAACTGCAGAATGCATGAGAAATTCCCTTTGTGGGTCAGTAATTTAGACATCCAGAAGACAGATGGCATATAAATCAAATGAAAGAAAAGAAACACTTACTTTTCCTGTCTGAAAATTATTTGGAATTCAAAGGTAGACACACAGTTTCAGGACAGAGCAACCTACATCTGTGCTATCACAAACTTGAGTCTCTGGAATGCCACACTAATGCAATAAACACTGCATTTTTCTTTCCTCAGTATCTCACAACATAAAATGCAACAATTATTTCCTTGCCTTTATAGTTATGGGGGAGTAGAAAGTTCAAATTAACAAAAATGACAATTTTAAGTCAAAAAAATACATTCACTAACCAGACTTCATCAGAGGAATTTGCCCTTGAGAAATAAGCAAAACTGAACAATCAACTTGCTGCAGATTGAAAAGAGCAGCTTGAGCTCTTGATAAAAACAGAGGAAAGTGAGTTTTGTACATTGGCATCATTAGATTCAATTTACATTCACAAAACATTAGCATGTGCTGTTTCTATAAAATGCTGAAGTGATTTAGGAGTAGATATTTCACGTTACTATCAGAGCTTTGTTTTCAAAGCTTAGCTGTTGAAACACCATGAAGTGATTACCAGCATTAAGGATTATTCTCTTTCTTTGCATTAGAGCTTGTATCCTCTACCCAACAGTCTGGTTTTCCATTGTACCTTTATTTCTACACATATATCCATATATTTCACAGGTATATTTATAGATGCCTGGATTAGGTCTGGCAGAGACACAGTTAATTTTCCCCAAGTCAGCACTCCTAGTGCTGTGCTTTGTATTGGTACATGGGAAGGTTCTGACCTCTCAGTGCCCAGTTATCAATTGTGCTCTACATATTGTTTTCAAGACATCCAGGTAAAAAAAAAAAAAAAAGTTGCTATTATTAATCTTTTAAGTACATTATTTTGTAAAAACTTCATTATAAAATATTGATTTCATTAATTGCAAAAATAATGTTTTGACTCCTCATAATTATCTAAACCTTCTTCAGAAAGTACAGAATCAGGTTAGCTTCAATTGCAAAGAAATCCTTGAAGCTCTGGCCTAGAATGGAACTTCTGCAGAGTATCAGGCTCAAAGTTACAACTCAAGCAAAGTAAAAACAGCACCTAAAGTTTATTCCTTGTATGGTACAGCTCCAGCCAAGTGATTTTGCTGAGACAGAGTGTGTGTACATGGATGTCTGAAAGAATATTTATATTTTACAAGGTGTGACAGACAGAGGTTAACAGATAAAACCAGAACACTTGAATTTCTGTTGTCTGACTAGTCTGAACTGCAATATTTCAATAGCTAACTGAAACAGAGCTTATAATGCTAAATACACTGCAAATGGAAGGTCAGTGCTATAGGGGTTGAAGAGCTGACGACCGACAGAAGAGGCTGGAGAACACTAAATGATATTTGTGGAAAAGAAAGCAAGAAATCCTCAGAACCACACAGGAGCCTTGACTATTATACAGGACAAAATGATGTTATTTTATGGACATAAGTATCAGAAACAGCATAGGCACTAACAAAGGAAAGTACAGTCACCATTCAAGTGACTATTATGGATTTTTGCCCTAGGTTCCTTTGGATTGACAGCAAACAAGGCAGACCTATGAACATTACCTGATTGCACAATGAACACAAGTCACCAAGACATCACATTTCTTTCCAATACAAGTAGAAAAACATTGACATAAACCACTAGCTATTGCTAGGTCTCACCCAGGATATAGTACATAACTCCAGTCACTAAAGAAAGATGAACTGGAGTACACATAAAGGATAACTACAAAAAGAACAGGAGAGGGGAAGATTAAAAAAGTTTATTGCTCAGCTTTATACAATAATCCCAATAAAAAGGACCATAAAACTTCAGCAGATTTCCCCCCACCCAGGGAGGGAGCAGAAGAGAATTTTTAAACAGAGCTTGAAAAAAAAAAAAGAAGATTTAAAATAAAAAATATTTTCAATAAAGCTCAAGAAAACTGCATAACATAGGCCACTGTAATGATGGGGAATTGGAAAGCTGCCAAATGCTATTCTCTGTTGTGCCTATATTAATAACTGAAACGTGCCAAAATTCATTATCTGAGCCTGAGGACAAGTGGCACAACTTGTATTCACATAGCTGCATTCTCCTGCATTTCCCCAAACTGGGCAGCCTTGGCTACTCTGCCTATGGAGAACAGCCTCTGCTCTGTCCCATGTTATCCCAGATCCCCCTCAGTGCTGTCTGGGACAGCACTCACTAGTGCAGATTATAACCCCACCACAGGGCACACTAACATTTAGGAGTAGGAACAAACACAAGACAGTGCTTAATTAAACTTCCGCTGAACCTGTTTGGTTCATTGGGCATTGGCAAGTTCCCAGCACCCACCAGTGTGGGTAGGTGTTGGGTGCAGAGGTGAGCATCAACACACCAGATTGCTGCTAAATCTCTGCATTCAGGTGGCACCTGGAATTGCACAGGAATACAGACAGTTATAGGAAATGAGTTGATGAAAATATGTCCAAATGAATAATTGTGGGGCCCAGTTTCACTGGGTCTCCATCCAGTTGGAACAGGGAGTTGGGGAGAGAGGCTTGAAATCCCTGCATTGAAAGGTGTGAAGATAGGAAGATTTAAACCAAACCAACCAAGAGAAGAGCACAGGATCCTACCACAGGGAGGTCACCAACTCTGCTTCAACTGTACCTCTACAGGTGTCACTAACAATTTCAAGGATGGAACAAGAAATGTTATCTGGAGATAAGATGAAGTGACATCTCTAAGAATGTAAAAACCTTGAACTTGAAGCCTTGTAGAAAGTGGGACAGTACCAAGGGGTAAAAAATAGCTGTATCAAAGCAAGAAGGGCTCTTGGGAAGGCAGGGGGAGCAAATGTGCTGTAGTATGTTTGATGACACTATTGGACTGCACTGCTGAGAGATGAGGTTTAACCAGATAGTGCCAGTTCTCTAGAAAAATATCTGAATGCAAGAGTAAACTGCAGCTCAGAATGGGTAAACTTCATAGACTGTCATACACAAGATCTGAAGGAAACTTTGCTCTTTGCATTGACAAAGTCTCAGTTTGAATACTCTCTCCAGCTTTAAGGCAATGTAGTATATCAAATAGATGGAGACATTGTAGGAACATCCAGAAAACATTCCATATGATAAACTGAAATACTGGGGTTGTTTACCCCAAGGAGAAGACCAAAAGAAACTTGACAGCAACTTTCAAATTTGTTAAAAGCTGCTGCAAAAAGAAACAGAATAAATGATTCTTTATGTCCCCCGTGGGTAAAACAAGAAATAATTGGCTTAAACTGAAGCAAGGAAGATTTAGCATGGGTATTTGGAAAAAAACACTTATGGAATGTTTAGCACTGCAATAAATGCCCAGTGTGTCAGCTGAGTCCTCAGTGTCAGAGGTGCTGAGCTGCAGCAATGGCTTAGGCTGTGCAGCAGTGTGATTATCTTAATCTGGGTACTTGCAGACCTGGTCTGGGTCACACCAAGAGCCAGTCTGATACCTCTGGGCTATCCAAAGGATTGAAGCCAAACAGGAAACATTCAGAAGCCAAAAATTAGTTTCTAGCTCTCAGTTAATACACTTATTGCATGTTAGGAAGTGAAGAGGATATATCAAAAACTTCATCTGTCCATGCTCATGTGTCAATTTCAATTAATAATTTTATACTGCCTAAAACGTGTCAGTACTTCCATGTTTTTCAAGTCTGCCTTATTATATTTTATCTGTCTCTTCACAGGACATAAATTAAATTACAATGGCAAACATTTAAATTATGTTTGATTTAAATGAAGTTTCTATTGAATTTTACTATTTAATTAGAACATATATACATACTAGTTATGTAAGATATAACACATACATTATTATTATTTGATTATACAATTCAGTGCTTGCACTGAAAGTGAACTATTTTTCCATTGTGGTGTACCCAAAGCTTTTATGGTTCATCTGGTGAGGGATGTGACTGTTACCCCTGCAGAGAAATACAACACTCACAGGGCAGCAGACTCTGAGGGAGTAAAACACACACAAAACATTGCAAAGCCTCTATTGATTTTGTCAGGTAGCCAAAGTGCTACAGCACTTTTGTACTTAACTGTTAGATCATCAGTGCTTGAGAAAGTGTATGACGAGTGATGTACTTGCTCACTGCTACAGTCTAAGGCACAAAGCTAAGGACAAACTCTCAGACGGAGGCACAAGGACACCAGCACTGCCCAATACATCACACACCCAACCAGCCACAAGTGAAAACACAGCTATTCAGTCTGAGAGTAAAAATGAATGTGAGCATTCAAGAAGAGAAGGAGATGCTATATTGTATAGTCTAAGGCTTTGGGATTATCAGTAATACAGAACTACTTTGACTGGACCGTAGCACTTTGCAATATTCCCATTCCAGGATAGTCAACTTATGTAAATTCAGATTCTTGGAGCCCAATCTAGACATTGAGAAAAACAAGTAAACCACTTTAAAATGCCTTCTTGTTATTAGTGTAAATAAAACCAAGAAAGGTTATAAAGAAAAATGGGGAAAGACTAAATAGTGGGGATAATATCTGATTATGCTTGAAACTTGTATATAGAAATGCAGGTGAGATATAATTTCTTCATGACTTAGTTGAAGAACAAAATAATGAAAAGCAACCAGGAAAATCATTTCAATGAGTAAAACTACAAGTCAAACCAGGTATGCTGAAGCAGAATGCTATTTCTAGTCCTTTCATGAAAAAAGTTGCTAAGATTCTATTTCAAGTGAGGTTACCAACTTGACAAGTGGGAACAGTAAAACAAAAATATATCCTGAAGGCATTTATTCTTATGCACTACTTACATGGACTCAAACAACTGCATGTAGTGTTCATCCCCTCGTCCTCCTTCCACCTCATGATCCAACTTCAAAATGATTTCATTTTCAAACTAAGAAAAAAAGGAAGAAATCAAAACACTGAGCAGATATCCAGAGGTCAAACACATTTCCACATGGCATAAAAAATGTACCTTATATGGTTATGCAACATATTCCCAAGCGTTAAATGCTTGGGTATGTTCTAGTCTGGGCTTTTAGCACAGCTGAAAGCCTGGACATGCACTTTCCCTAAACTTGCCTTGCATGTGAGCATTCTCTGAGAGGCAGTGTGAGACAGCAACCTCAGAGTCCTTGTGCAGCTACAGCCATTCTTTGTTCCCATCCAATTAACCCTACCATCTTCAGAAGACATGGGAAAGATCTACCCCAAGGCTCTTGACAAGACATTAACACACCAAGAGGCACAGAGAAGGCATTAGTGGAGACCTACAGTGAAATAAAGCTCTGTTGCTTTACATCTAATTATCTAATTATTAAAAGCACTGTAAAAATGACAGACTTCATTACTGTGCTAACACAGCAACTTTTCACGTTTTTCTTTCATACAAAATTTGACACATTTGTCCTACATGAATAATTCTGTTTCTCCCTGGAGAATTTCTGTCTAATTGAAAGCTTTGGCAGACTGGGATCCAGATCATCCCATCAGAGAACCGGAAACCTTTCACAGCCAAAAGAATTACTGCAGTATTTTATATGTGGTACTTTCAGATAGCTGCGATGCAAGATATTTTACCTTACTCAAGTATATCCTCACCAAAATGTTCATCCCAGAGCTACATAGAGGAAAACAGTCCTTCCCCTTAGAACACTGAGCAGGTCACACAGCTCTTTAGATGTGCTTCGAAAGGGACAATTCCTTCAGTTGTAAAGAACATGACATTCTAACTAAAGTATGTTACTATACGTAGTTCCTGCAAGTAGGTCACGATTCAAACTCTCCACCTAGAAACATTACTCAGCATTTCTCAAGAACAAAGGCCAAACATTCCCCATTTTTCTCCAGCATCCAGCCCAGATCTACTGGCCATCCTGATCCTGGAAACCAATCTTTAGACAGAACACTGAAGTGGCTGTTGCTTGTTTCAAGGAGCTTTGAAACAATGTCTTGAGCAGCCAAATTTCTGTACTCCTCACAAAGAGTAAAAGCCTCAATGCAGAGAAGCAGGCAGTACAGGCACACTCCTGTTCTGCAGACAGGACAGGAGCAAGGAGCAATTTCCACCACTTCATATTCCTCAAACCAAGTCAAAACAACAAAACCAAAACCACGGCATCAATGTGTGTAAACAAAATTGTTCATATGATTATAATGCAGCACCAGGCAGGGAAGCTTCAAAGGGAGATAGCTAAACACTTCCAGGGGGTCAATGTGACACACAGGAACTTGGATACAAGTTGTGTACATGCCATAACAAGCTACAGACAGGTGACTTCTCCAGCCCAGCACCAGGTACAGCATAGCTTAGGATGACTGAGCAGGAAAGCAATGCACATGGTAACATGAATAGCTCTAGAACAGAGATATTGACAACCAACAGGTAAAATATTCCACAGCTTCGATGAAGGGGAAAATTGAGAAAATATGTTTCTATTTATTACTCGTGAGATGCCTACACATAAAAGGTCACAGCTGAGTGTGAAATTGCAGACCTTAGAGTATATGCACATGACAAACAGACAGCAGCAGAGGCCTAGGTGAGATGCCTACATATAAAAGGTCACAGCTGAGTGTGAATTTGCAGACCTTAGAGTATATGCATATGACAAACAGACAGCAGCAGAGGCCTAAATCCAGCAGCACCAAGCAGCACGTAACCATCCAGCATTTCAGCAGAAGTCAGCAGTAAATGTGGGACATTTAACTCTACAGTGCTTTTCAAGAGTCTTCATCACTTCATATCTCAGTCTCCATTGAAGAACCACTTCCCAAAATGTTCTCAGAGAAAAGTATAAACTGTTCAGCAGAAACAGCAAGACCCTTCTCTGATTTGAGTACAAGGAAAGGAGTACTATATTAGTACTATTTCTTAATTATATTTATAGGAGTGTCAAATAAGAGAGTTTTTTCTGTAGAGGCCAAAAAGAATTTTGGTTTGTTTTTCAGCTCTTGGTCCTGTTACTTGCAGGTTTTGATGTCTGATATGAATTTTTATTCTAATTACAAATAAAAAGTTAAGGATTGCCAGTAGTACATATTTTATCAATACTAGAGAATAAAGAACTATCATAGCAGGAAAAATAAAGTTACTCTTCCTGGTCCAGACCTTACAAGACATTTCAAAGGCTCTGAATCAATTTCTATGTGCAAGCAGTATGTGTATTAGTGTATATATCTGTATTGGTAACATGGGGAACACAGGTGAATGGCAGTTTCAGGATAAGGAAACATTCAGCAAAAACATCTAATCTAGCCATTTTCTATTGCTGAAGTCTGTGGACTTACTGCAGTAAGACAGAAATCTGTGAATACAGTGCAAGTCAAGCACCAGTTAAAAATCATCCACCTCTCAAATCCCTCCTAGTACTTATTCAGCAGGTAGAGAATTGATTACTCCTCGAAGAGGCAATAATTTCACATTGCTGGATCTGAACAGAAAACCTCTTCCTAAGCATCTTTCCTGCAGTTTCTCAACAGGCTGCAAAATATCAGTTGCTTAGATCTAAACAAATAAAAAGCTGGCAGAAATATAGGATAAAATTTCAATGTTTCTGTGCCAAAATTAAGGCCTGAAAAGAGCATTTCTCCTCTAACTTAAACAAAGTGTGCCTAATTGTCACTGGCATCAATTTAGCTTTGAAACCACCTGCTGATCTGTCTAACAGATCCAAAGAACACCTCTGAACACACCTCAATACCAGACTAAAGAGCATGTCCATGTTTCTCTATGGAGCTGTCTGAAGTACCAGGCCATACAAACATGGTTTCTGCTGCTGGGATGATCTCACATCCTTCTGAAATCCTTCTGCATAACAAAATTTCAAGAACTGAGAGCAAGAAATATCGCTATTGACAGCAATGATCACCCGCACGTGCCAGGGGAGCTTGCTGAGAACACAGTCACTCATTCAGTAACCTGTTAGAACTGTTAGCTCAGAATGACACGGCACTGCTTACTAAGAATCAACATCTGTCTTCTAACAACAGGTCTGTGAGACCCAGAATATGCCATCAGACAGCACTGTTTTCTGACACAGTCCCACAGCAGTCAGGAAGGAAAGCAAACACAGAAAACCTCCCCAGATGGCTCCAGCAATTGGCAGAACCCATGAGAGATCCTAAACTGAAAATACCAAACACAAACAGAACGACCTATATGAGCGAAAATATAACACAGATGAATTAATCTTTCCTAAGCCAAGTTAAATCTATAATGCAACTCAAATCCATGTTTGTTTCAATGATATTTTCATTTACTCTGCAAAGAGATATTTTTTGATTTTGACTTTTTTTTCAAGTTTGGTTTGTTTTTTTCTTTCTCCATTTTTTTAAGCAAGTCTTTTCTATCTCTTAGACTCAGATTACAGTTAGAACAAACAGTACAAAGTTGCCTAATGATGTGTCTTGCTTTAGGAATTCTTCCTAAAATGCACAGCCTGATCTTTCAAGGGAAGGTGGGTTATCAGCATTTGAGGGATGGGACTTTAACAGCATGTGTCCAACACATCAGCAATGAGCTTCCCTTTCTATTGGAAGGAAAAAAGCATATATTTGCAAGACTAATTTTATCCACAGACACGGAAAGTAAGTTGGATAAACTGCTTTTCCAAGATTCCTAGCTCTCCGAGCTCATGATAGACAGAGCCTTGATGGCTAAAATTAGTAGATATTAATGGCTCCCTCCCTACATCTTCAATTAAAGTGAAAATTACAAGCTTATATAACACTGCTCTGGGTGAATGGAAGTTACATGTGCAAAGTAGAAGAAGAAATTGCAAGAGAATATCTTACTGTGTCATACACCTACATACAGATTCCAACCCGTTATATATATGCATAGCATGTCACTCTTGAGATTACCACAGGTGGAATTTTGCTTTCTCTGGGATCAGATGATTTCCCAGAAACAGCTAAATAAAATAAAACTCCTGCTTGGTAAATTTAAATAACTTCATATCCTTACTGCCCTCGTATTGTATGCACAAAGCAGGACACAGCCCCTTGAGGGAGCCTCAAGATAACCCATGTGTCTCCCAGAAGGAAGCAGGTGCTGCCAGCACAGCACCACAGCACGTCAGGGGCAACAGGCTCTTTGGTAAAGTCATTAAACCATGTGGGAAGTACCAGACAAGCTCTGGTTCCAGAGCTGGTACAGGCTCAGCTTGTAAAGATGTTTCTGTTTGTGCCATTTCCCTCTCTCTCATTAGAGAAGATTCAATTAGAAATAAATTATTTATTGTTAAAGCTTCACAAAATTCTGTGTTGACTGAATGTCACTCTGAGCTCCTGAGTGCTCCAGACACTCCTGAAATAACATGTTATCCTTTTCAAAATTTTATATTAAAGATCCAAGAAAATATCCTTTATACCACTAAATGTCAGTTTGTATGTCAAAATTGTCCACTAGCTAAAGCTAAAGTTTATGACTTTGTGCAGCCAATAATTATCCATTCATATTATTTCCCCTTTTAATTTAAGATGGTAATGATTTTAAACCATAAAACTGAATGTGCCTTTCCTTTAAAATGTATATTTTAAAAAACTTACCAGAATGGGCAAACTTAGAGAGGCAAGTTTATTTATCTTAATTACCTCATCCATAGGATAGGAGGGGATAAACCCTACAGTTCTTCACCAGTAAATGATCTCAGTTTCTAAAGCAGAACATCAGAATCCAATGAGACTCAACTGCCCAATTATGAAATAGTTTTTGTGCCATCTGATAAAAACTACCTCTTATTCTTAAGCTTCAATAAAACAAATATCCTTGTTCCTTGGCACTGTAAAATGCCACCTGAAACTTATTCATATTGGCATGAGAAGTGCTTTAAGGGTCAGTGAAGTGTCTGGCATCTTCCAGGCTCCTAAGCTGCTGTTCCTGTTAATCAGGCAGTATGACTGATGAGTTTTCAGGATTTCTGGTCTGTACAGATCTGTGTGTCTCTCCCAAGAGATGAGGTATAAGCCATGAGCAGGAAAACATTTTTAAGAAGGCAAATATAGGACTATCAGGACATGGAGGGAACAGATGCACAGAAACAAAGTGGTTTTTAATCTTGGCCTTGAACCAAAAGCTTTGCACTGTGGAATACAGACCAAAATGGAAATTCCATCTGCTCATTTGTTCCACACTTAGTTGACACAGAAATGCCCCAAATGATTTAAAGTATTAAACATAGCTGGGTACACGAGATATTTATATTTACATATGTCTAAAATGATGCTTTTTTGTTTGTCACTCACTCTTACACAGATTGTTCCGAATTAACTATTTGTGCAACTACAAAACTACCCTTACACAGATTGTTCTGAATTAACTATTTGTGCAACTACAAAACCTGAATATCCAATTTAAAATGTAGTGTGAACAGCAGTGTGCAAACATGGGATAAGGGGAGTCCATGCTCAAAGAGCTTGATGAGAATGGAGACACCAGATAGGGAAGAAAGTGATGGATCCTCATTGCCCAGGTGGATAGAGCAAGCAATGACAGGAGATTTAGATTACAATCCCAAGTGCCCTGTCACACCATCCTGTTTCTATTCCATCAATCAAAAATATTTCATACTTTTAATTTCTTTGTCCCTTTCAAAATGACTGCAGAAAACACTTCAGGAATGTCAGTTCTTCACAGTGGTTCTTTTTCTCACTACAAACATTTAGAAAAGTTATAGTTCCCTGGTAGTTGCTGGTACTGTGTAATTAACTATTCATTGCTACTTCTATCAGATACTACATATTAAAAACTGAAGTCTTGATTTATCAATGTCTCTGTTACAAGGAAGTGGGATAAGGAAAAAAGCTAGATTATAAAGGATCCCTAAAGGTCATTTAATTCTACCTCCTATTTACCGAAGGGCTGACTTCAGTGTCATGTCTTGTTGCTCAGAACCTTTTTCAGTAAAATTCTGAAAATTTGGATTAAGATCCTGCAATCTCTCTGGGCCCCTATTCCAGTGCCTTATTGCTGTCGTTGCAACAAAAGTTTTACTTAAGACCAACTAAATCCCTCTGGAGAGCCTACACTTGCTGCACAAAGCCATTCCTTGGGTTCTTAATACTTCGGATTTCATTTTCTGTAAGCAGAAAAGCCACACGAGACACATTTACTAGAAATACCAACCACATGACATTTCAATGCCTTTTCATACAGAGTATTTTTAATTACCTTTTTGAATTCTCCTGTCCTCTGATATTCACACAGCATCATGTCAAAGAAAATTGGGATCGTGGCTTTTCGTAGTTCAACTTCTGGAATAAGAGTCATTTCCAAGATGGGCCCAACCATCCCCGGAATAAAGCAAATTTTATTCTGGCCTGAAACAAATCACAAATTGAATGCATGACGAGGAAAAAAATATTTTTAGGAAAACATCTAGGACATGCAGTCATTAAAAGCAGTGTTTAAACCATCTATTTTGGTAAAGATTTACAACTCAGTCACTCCTGTCTGTTCCTTCCCAAAAGCTGAGAGATGTGACTGCCAGAATTCAGTGCCAGCAAATAGCACATTCACCAGCTGACTTGACATTTTCAGTGAATACTTGAGTTTTTCAGCTTTAGATATCTCCTTGTAAATATTTAGAGTAGAAACTAATAAATAAACCAAAGAACTCCTCAAATTCTATCAGAAGGAGAAAGCCCCATGGGAATGCCTCATGGTGTAACATTCTATCTGATGAAGGAGAAAACCATTACTTGCTTTCATTTTTTAACATCAGAATTGCAACCAATAAATCAAATGAACCAATGCATCAACATTGCAAACAGTAACAAAACCACTATCTAGGCAACTCAGTTCCTAAACCCACACAGAATTATCTTGTAGCACAACTGTTATATCAGTTCAATCCAAACAGGTTTCAAATCTGAGGCTCCTAATTTCTGGAACTGCAGGTTCAGGCTGAGCAGGAAAACTCATGGAAAATTTCTCAGGTTCTCCATTTCCACAAAATAAAGTTTCTGAAATCTGATTTGAGCCATGTTTGGAATCTGAGAGAAGGTTGTGAGTTCTCTTAGAAATAAAAAACTGGCAGTAGTCAAAACTGTCTTTCATGTCAGTTCCAAGCTTAATCACAGGAGTGACAACATATTTTAAGTTCAAATAGCAGAACTATTTACAAAAGCCCCTCATGTCAGATATTTTTCAATGAAACAAGAAATATGTGACAGGTTCAGCTGCAGTTAAGTTCACTTGCCACTCACCAAGTTTGTACCACATGTCACGGATAGCAAAGCCAATTAAACATCTCATATCTCCATATCTAGCAAAAAGAAATATGAAAAGTATTTTTACAATTAGCTTTCTCATGATTTTACTACAAAAATAAAGTTATAAGCTCAAGTAGATACTTTTGCTTACTTGTTCTGGATTTTGTTGTATTTTGCATGGGAAAAGTTTTCTAGCTGCAGTGAATCTTGGGTAATAAAAGCCACAGCCAAATGAAAATAGTTGTTCCACAGCTGTAAATTGAATATAAAGAAATTATAATAATTGGGAGGAAAGCAGGAATAATATTAAATGATGCATAATGCAGAATAATTTATGAAACCCAATGATGCAAGCAATATCAAATTTTTGCATTATGCAAAGATGTACATCATTAGTATTATGCAATTAGCGGAAAAGCAGGAACGATGAATTTTAATAACCACTACTACACATTGCTTTTAATAACACAGCAGCTGAATAAATATTGCTAAGAAAAGATTCACATGAGATTCATTAGCCAACAACATTAAACTCTGAACCATAGCAGGACTGGGGAAACACATTCCATGCTGGTGAATCTTAACAACTTGGAGCTAAAGGCACCAATGTAATTACACTGCATTTGAGCACCACTTCAAAAGGCATCTACTGTGTCCTCTTTGGATTCTAATTCAACAACCATTTGTATGAAATTCCAATATAATTTGTGAAGAGCTCTCTACATGAAAGGACAAAATACATCCCTAAATGACTACTGATAGTTTTGAGTCATGTACTTCAACTAGATGAAAACCCCTCACACTTGTAGTGCACAACCCTTCGTTCCTGATCCACACAATCAAAATGAAGTATTTGTCACATGCTAGAGATGGAAAGGGAAAAGAAATTGCTTGTTCTCCACACAATCAAAATGAAGTATTTGCCACATGCTAGAGATGGAAAGGGAAAAGAGAAACTGCACTAGGAAACACAGATTCAAGGAAGGAAATACTATTGTCAGAAGCTTTAAGCAATCAGCAACAGCAAACATCAAAAACTTAGGTGACCACTATCCCTTACAACCTGGAAAACTCTTGTGTGCAAATAACCAGGAGAAAAAGATACAGACACACAAAACCACACACAAAATCACAGACATTTCCCATAATACATTAAATTCTCAAACATCCTCTATAATGTGTAGAAGATCCTGCAGTTAATTCATTCCCACCCTCAAGGCTCAGCCAAAGCTCTCCTTAGCAGAGCTGCTCATTCCAAAGCCCTTAGGAGGGCTGTTCCTGTCTGGGAGCATTTACAGCCCAGCAAGCACAGCTGTCCCTGCTGCAGACACACCAACTCAACAGTACATTCTAATTCAGAGCCTTTTTTTCATCAGGATATCTGTTATTTATGCCCTGAAAGGCCTGTTTTCCTCTCTTACCAAATATTTTAAATGAATATTTTGTAGAGTTCTCAGCCCCTTGAGATGCTGTATTTATTGATAAGTAGGGCACACACTTTGCATGAGCCAATTGTACCAGTAAAGTGGAAAATTTCTCAAATTGTTCTAGATTATGGGGAGAAAAATGAAGCCTTATTACTAAAGGTAACGGTCTATTTATCTACTTAATAGATGCAAGTTCAGTGCCACTTTTGTCAGAGACATACCCTACAGCCTCAATAACCTTATTTATAAAATACATTTCTTTTGTCCTCAGACTACCCCAAAATGGCTGAAGAAATGGAATCCTTTGCATTTCAATGGCATATTCAAATTAAGGACTTGCAAGCTCGTAAGTACAAAAACCTATCTTTAAAAACCCTGTGAGGCAAAGTCATCTCTCAAAAGTAAAACCAGATAGAAACAGATTTTAAAAATGCAAGAAATTATTCTTATGAGACCAGTTTTGCTTTCTCTTAAGCCCACAATAACATTCCAAGATGTTCTGGATGTGAACTCCAGTGCTGAGCTGTCAGCTAGGAACAGAGCATGGGAAGAACAAGCTGGAGCTGAGAAGTGACCCTTCTCTGGGAGTTTTTATCAATTATTTATTGCCAACTCCTCCAGAGGTGCAGGGTGTGAGAGGCAGCACAGAGGCTCTCAGAGCATGGTCACCCTTCCAGGCACCACTGGATGGGCTGAGCATGGCACTGCCACGTGCTGAAGGCTCCAGGGCTGCCAGTGCCTCTGTACAGAGGCTACAGAACTTCACAGAGTTCTCATTCCCATTCTTCTCAGCAAACAGAAGGTGCCTTTCACCTAGGAAATGTGTCAGCTGCCGAATAGGAAAATGTGGAATTACTTAAGTAAGAAATTTGTAGCCATCTCACAAAGAAGATGAGATTTGGTAGTTATCCTTTAGAAATCACCCAGAAGTAAATGCTGCTGCCTCCTCCTTCACACACACCTCTGAAACCAAGGCCTCTTGTGCATTAAGGCCTCCCTTTAGCCATGGCTTTCCCTAAAGACATCATGTCTCGATCCTTTCTGATAATGTAGAAGAAACATGAAGTCTTCAAAAGCCTTTTGAATTTCTGACAAATCATTGCAGATGTTAAATGAACTCTGGCATTTCACAAAACACACAAGATGACAGTTTGGGGTTTATTTCTTGAAGTATTATGGTGAAAGCAAGCTCAGCCCCTTGAGACCAGCAACCAAAACACATTTCAGATGGATACTGGGCTCATTAGTTTGATTTTTGCAGAAAAACGACACTTAAAAACTTTCTGCAAGTATGCAGAATTGCAAACTTTGTGTAGTTAGCAAAGCTACTGAGCTAGGTTTGTTAGAAACAACCTTTTGGGATCTCTGAAAAACATTTAGAAGAACTGATACACTGATTTCTAGGTTATATGGCATCCTCAATGTGGTGAATAACTCAGCAAGGTTCTCTTTCGTATATTGGAATAGCTTTAGTCATCACTTAAAAATAAATATTTAAAAGAAACATCTATTTTTTACTATTTTTGTGAGTCTTTTGATTACAAATAATTACAAACAGATTAATAGCAACCTGTGTTTTAAATAAGCTGCTTAATGGGATCAACCACATTTACTGAAATTCAGCCCCAAAGACAGCACATACAGCTAGACTACACAGGCTTCACATTCCAAACCAACGTTCATGGAAGTTATTCTGCATTGTCTTTTAAACTATCACACACGGAAAATACAAATTGCTAAACAGGCGTAAGTGGAATGTAAAGGCTGAAATTCAGAATAACTCACTAACAGACAAACAGTAAAAAAATCAGTGGTGAGCATTGCATTCTGTTCTCATGGAATCTTAACAGATATAATTTTCAGTTACCATTTATTAATAAATTCTGCAAGTTACAAGCACGATATTAAGATCTTATTTCTCCACTGTGCAGACTGGTCATATCTGACAAAACACAAGCAGTGTTTCCTTTGATGTGGAAAAGAATATTAAGCATCTCTAAGTAAAGAACTGCAAAATTCCTTTGCGATCTCTGCCAGAATTTCTTGGCATTGGTTATGTTCTTCAAAAGGACAGAACAAAAAGTAGAAAATTTTCAGGTTAATAAGTTTACAGAGAAAGAAACACAGTCCATTATATAAACCAACAAAGGTTCATTTGATTCACTTTCAGTCTTTAAAGATTTTCATGTCATAATCACATACTCTTTGTTTTTGTCATGTGCTTCTGCTTAATAATGTAACTAAAGGAAAATACTTGCAAATAGTTTCTGCTTCAGACATCTACCATTCCCATGCTGGAAAACATCCCAAACCTCTTAAATGAGGCATTTGCAAATCCAGCAAAAATCAGTTTCATACATGCAAAATTTCGCAGAATTCATAGTCTGTGTATTTCTTTCCATTCTGAGCAATGGTCCAAAGATCAAAGAAATTTGTAGATGCACATCAAAAAATCAATTACCTACCACAGCTCACTTTAGGGAGACTCATCTGTTTGGTGGTAGAAGGATCAAAGATGAATTTTAAACTCTGAAGTTTGATAACTTTCAAATGCATAATATGATATATAATATATAAAAATACAACACTTCAAATATTGCCAGTACAGTTCAGGCTAGCTGAATTTTCCAGTGGTTACATTAACTATTGACTCTGCATCAGCCATGTCCTAGGGGGTTCTACAACATTTAGCACTATCAGACTTAGATTTTTGCACAGTACAGTGTGTATCTTTCCCTCTATATTTGCAATGCAGTGAGGAGTTTGATTTGGGGGTTTCTAAATGAAGATTGTAACATAAAAAATAAGTTGCATAATTCTGTTTGTGATGCTGAAATACATTTCATTACTGCTGGTTTATTAATGGAGCCTAGTGCATGCACGAAAGAGAGGAAAAACATGAAAAATAAGCATTTTCTTTTGAATCAGACTGACATTATAACAGATTTTGGACTATACCTTTTATAATAAAATTATGTGGCAGCAATATAGATGATTAATATGAAATTATAATGGCTATCACAGTACGACAGATTTTGGACTATACCTTTTGTAATAAAATTATGTGGCAGCAATATAGGTGATTAGTATGAAATTATAATGGCTATCACAGTACAGATGTAGAACTATAATCCTTTCTAATGCCTTGTAAATACACTGCTAACCAAGGGGAAGGGTAGGGAGGAGCAAGACACAATGGCACTGTGTTTTCCAGACCAGAAACTCTATAATAGCTGTGCCTGACCAGAACAAAAAGGTGTGTGTATGTTCACTCTCCCCTGCCCCTAACGTGTCAGACTCTGCCATCTCCAATCAGAACCATTACCACAGGAATGCTACACAAAAAAGCCATTCCAAGGACTTATGTGGCATTAAGGCTGGCACTGGATGGGACTGTGTTCCAGGGCTGGTGTGTTCTCACTGCATGGAAACACTGAGAAGAGCAAAATGTCTAAACCAAAGCTGATGGAGCCACAAAGTGCAGTGACAGCAGAGTGGAAATACTCTTATATAAAGGTAAACATCTCCCAGTGACATCAGCTATTAACAGAAACAAAATAAGTGACAGCAGAGTGGAAATACTCTTAGATAAAGGTAAACATCTCCCAATGACATCAGCTATTAACAGAAACAAAATATGTCCCCAAATAGTTCTATTTACCACAAATTACATCTAATTCTCAGACAGTTATTGAGGATACCTTGAATGTATATATTGTATAAGTACAGAACCACACAAATTGTTTTTAATAATTAAACCCAAGACACTAGGGTGACTTTCAGGGAACAGTTCTTCAAAAATACGTTCCACAAGTTTTAATATTTTATGTTTAGGTCTCTGCTGAAGAACCCACCTCAACATGAAATGCAACACAGAAGATAAACAGAAAAGTAAACACCATTAAGACATCTATCACCATGGTCTTCAGAAAAAAAGTCTAACCTCAGACCTGCTTGCCTAATGTGTTGTTTTTTTCCTAGCAAACCATTACTGTATTTCCTGATATTCTCTTAAATACACTTTCTTAAGTTATTATACTTCCTATAGTTGCAAGGCTTCAAAATCTTCCCAGTTACAAACCCTGAGCATGGATCTGGAAGGACACCTGTGTGCTCAGCTTCTCCAGCTTCATATGCTGAGGCAAGAGCTGTTAACTGCTTCAGACTGCTGAATTCATTCCTCAGAAGCTTTAAATGGGAAAATATTTCCTGGCTTTCTAGATAACCTGTTTCAATACACAACTGTTTATATCTAACATAAATGCAAGTCAATAAGCTGTTTCAAATACAGGGACACGAACAGAATATAAACCGCTAAATATTGGGGGGTCTTTACCTATTCCAATAATTCCTACTGAAACTCCAGATTTCTGTGTATTAAATCTTCATGTTCCAGTTTATGTTAAGCACTGAGGAATCCACAGTCATGTATTATGCAAGATTCTTTCCCTGTTTGTACTGTAGGCATTCATAAGCTGAAGGCACCATGAATATTGTGAGCCCTCCTTCATTCTTGCTTCACGGTTTATTTTTGGCCAATCACTTAATGAAATTTCACTCCCTTCTCGCCTGCAAAATTATTTCCTCTGGAGCTAACAGCTTTGTCTTATCAGCAGAACAGTAAATATTCTATAACAAAAGCCTTTCAGCCAGTCCTTGCTTTATTGTGCTAGGTTTTTCTCTATGTTGACATTGGAGAACGTCTGCTGCACACCACGTCTGAGTGACTGATGTACACCTGAATCCATTCCTCATCTGCCCTGGGTGCAAAACTCACGAGAAACAAAAGAAACAAAGAAAACCATCCCATCTCAGCCAGCAGGCATGGAACCTCAGATATCAGACAACTCTAATTTTGCCTCCAAGGCCAATGATTCTCAACCCAAACAGCCATTCTGGCCCTTCCTGCCTGTCCACTGCAATGATAACCTTGGTGTCTAAGCAGTGGAATTAGGAAAGGGCTCCCTATGGAAAAGGACCCAGTGAATCAAACTGAAAACAAGGTAAGGCAGAAAATGTAACAGCCCATCACTGCTGTGCTGCGCATAGTTTTGGTATTTGCCTCTGAGGTATCTAACAGCTTCAGCAGCAAATCTATGGCTTTAAAGTAATGCACAGTTCTCGATTTAAAGACTGGATCTATTGTTGATTACATGTACCACATCCATTCCCAGGTCCTCTTCTACCTGACTTACAAAAATTGTGAAAAGAGCCATTTGTTTAGGAAACAAGAAAAAGGCCAGGAACCTTTTTTCCTCCATTTAACAAGTTCCTACAGAACAGGAAAAAAATCTTCATTGTTTTTGCCTAGATTTAAACTACCCTTTTTCACTTGCCCAATTACTTCACAGTGGACTTGCTTTGTTTGCTTTGGTTGTCTGCTATATATTGCCATGTAATCACTCAGCCAAGTGAAAATCCTCAGATCTGTTTCACTATGCTTTAAACTGTTTTATTTTTATTTTTTTAATTAAGACTATTCTTCAACTATTGGTTACTAATCAGATTTGAAAACATCATCCCACAGGCAATATAAACCATTCACTCATTACAAAGAACTTAAAGATGGAACATCTTTTCAGATTAAATCTTCACTGGTACACATCTCTATTTTCCCCATCCCAATATATTTAGGAATATTAAAATAGCTGCCTTTGCTTTAGCTTCCAAATTCTTGAGACATTGTTCTCACTGTAAATGCTTGGTAACAACCTGAACTTGACTCATGCATTTTTCTTTGAACCAGAAACCAACTGCAGTCAGTATCTGGCCCACTGGGTGTAGATCCAAAGGAACCTACTGCTGTGCACTGTGGCTCTTTTCCCTGCACACTCTGCTCCTCCTGCAGTAGACTCCAGGATTACCTAAAAAAAACCTGAGGGTTGGAATGTGTTGGGCACTGCCCTTGCTCCATGGGGCTGGTGATGGGAGTGAACAGGCCGTGTGATTATAACAAAGCTATGCAACTTCCATATTTTCTCCCAAATCAAAACAGCAAAAAGCAAGATTTTTGTCCCAATTAATAGTTTTTCTGAATGCACTTAGTGCCATGGTCTAGTAACCACAGTAGGGTTGGACTTGATGATCTTGGAGGTCTTTTCCAACCCGGTTGATTCTATGATTCTATGATTCATACAACTAAAAACAGAAAAATACACTGTTGCACTACTTAGACCTTCTTTAGTACAGCAGCACCTTTTTTAATAGGCACATTATGGGAACTGTTAGAAGGTTTTCAGAGCTTTTATTCACATAAAAAAGGTAAGGCATCTCCTTGACTTGTACTTTTAAGTCTCTTGTGAAGACTATAAGGTTACTGCAATTCTTAACAAGGCACTACTTATTTATTGTAATGTTGTTTACCTTACTCAAAGACTCCAGATATTTGACAAGTGATGAATAAAAGAGCATTAATGCATCCCCTTGAACTACAAGGTATTGTGCTGAACTACAATGGCCTGGTAGTTTGATAATGCTCTGGAATGCACAGAACTGCACAGGAAAGAGCTGAAATAAAAGCTCCACGTTAAACTGCTGCTTTCACATTTGTAAGAGGCAGTACATACCTTAATAAAATTTTGACAGATACACAATCTTTAAAGCAGCCTGTGTGTTTTTGTCAGCCTGTACATAGTGATGTCCTTCAGACCTAGGTTATCTGCTTTTAAAAATTACTGACACATTGTGCAGTAAGAAGTGATCAAGTGCTATAGAAATGATAGGTTATAAATTGGTTGTTAATAAACTGATAAAGTCTAATAGACATTATATCATAAATGTGTCAAGGACCTGAGAGCTTTCCAGCAGGGATATTTACTAAAAATTAATTTTGTCAAAAGAAATATCTTTCTGTATGATTCAAAACTCTTAACTAACATTTTAGACATGTATATGTTTGTATAATCACACCTTTTGAGGGTACAACATGTTCAATTAAATAAGTGAGGAAAGAGCTCTACATTTCATACCTGGAGCCACTGTAGCTGAGTCTGAACTGTGTTTTACTATTTTTACTATTGTCTTTTAAACTCTTCTGTGTAACCACTTGCATGGCTGCTCTGTAGCTATTTGTGACAAGGTGTTGTTAGTTGAAGACCAAGAGATCAACACCTGAACAGGTTTCAGTACAGTGAACCTGAACCTTCATGTGCATAACACTGGAGTCACTTAAAACATATTGCAAGATATGAGATCAACTGTAACATAGAAACCCAAAGAAATCAGGAAGACAAAGCCCTGAACTTTCTCTGAACTTCATGGTTAGGATTACTAAGTTGTTTTCTAATGAACAGATTTCTATAATCAGCAAACATCTGTGAACTTATAATATTTACTTTTAACCATAGTTAATATAAAGAGTGAAACAGAGTAATTTTTCATACTATACTTGGTCAGTGTGCTTTCTATCTGTACACCACATCAGGCAGCACTTAGGGACAAATCCTGACTCAAAAACTGGATTTACCCTTTAATAACAATTTAATGAATGGCAAAACTACAGGCATTTTTCATTTCTATCTGAAGCAAGCCAAACATATGGCAAAATGCATAACCAAAGAGTTGAGCAACACATAGTGATAAAAAAACAACTAAAAATCCCCAGCATTAATCAAAAATTATTTCAAAAAGAAGTAATAAAAATACCTAACTAACTAAATAAATAAAGGCTTGCCAGGGAAGAGTACAAGTTAAAAATAAATTCTAAGTGCTAAATACTCAAGGAATCAAAAAAGTTAAGCTCTTTCTGTCCTACATACATAGCACTGACATTGTAAAGGCTCTGTGCATTACAGCCAAGATTGCCTTTCTGAATGTACTTGATTGACTAAGACAAAAATTGAGTTTTCTGCTTGCTAGTCCTGTCAGAATCATGGAACAAAATGCTGTGTTCGGGTGCCTTATCACAACTAATCAACATATGATTTGATGTTGTATCAAAGATGGCCTAATCCTGACCCTCTCAAACCAACAGTGAGACTGACACTGATGCACAGGAGCAGAAAGGGCTCTGACAGCAGACCTGCACTTGCTACCTTGGCTCAGCTAAAAAGCTTAAATACTTACTTGGACTTCAAAATTCATATTCTCCAAAAATTTCTGGTTCATTGTCTCTGCAAATTTGTTGATGGCTCTCAGGAACACCCTAAAACAGAAGAGCAATGATACAGTTAAATGCAACTTCTAGGAATTGATTGCAGGCATGTATGGTATTGATGGAAGCACATTTAACACTGAACACACTAGAAGCAGCAAAGTTCACACATAGATGAGTGCAGCTGATTACATTCTGTGCTATGGGATTTATAGTCTGCTATTCAGAAAGAAAAAAATTACACAATTGTCAAAAAGTTTCTTGATCTTTTGAAAAAGTCAGACAATAGAATTTCTTCTCCTCTGCTGCACACTGCACTGCATTCTTGAGGAAACAGAGAACAGTTCCTTCAAACACAATGTTACCTTCTATTTGACGAAACCAAATCACTTACAAGAGTGTCACTGCCTCCTCCTCATGGGTTTGACAGTTGAAAGAGTTCCTGCACTCACATTATTAGTTTGGAGCTGCCACTGCATTTTTCACAATTAAAAGGTTTTAAGTGCAGCTTTTCAGCTTTCTAACAGGTGGTGAGGAAAGGATGACACCTCTGCCCACCTTCTTCTTCAGTTTGATTAGAAAACACATTCAAAACTGAGTTACTATTCAGCTATTTCTTCCAAGAGGAAGAGTGTGAACATTATTCCTCTAGCCTGAAAAGCAGCACCTATTTAAGCTCCTGATTAATGCAGTGTGATTAAGTCATGCTTCTAAAGCTAATTTCTGACTTGCCAGCACAGGACATTTGTAAAACAAAAATCAATTATATCTCTAAATATTTATAAAGTTTATTTAAATAATTCAGTTGTTTTCAAAATTGCACATTGACTTAAAGTGATCCATTTGCCTCTGCTTCCTAGGTAAATTTTTTTGTTTAAACTATGAAGTGGATATATTTCTCTGGCAAACACTGTGGGGGCAAACAGACTGCAATCTGAAAGGTGAACACAAGGGAAAACCAATCCTAATCTACCTGTCCAAATACAGTGAGTGGCTGTCTACTTGCTATTACTAGTCAGGAAAAAGATGTTAAGTTATAACAGGCAGGTCCAGAAATCCCCACCAACTTAGTGATTAGTAGCATCAGAAAAACAACAATTCAAGAATTAAATTACTAGCAAAACATCAAGAGGCCACAAAGTTATCCATATATTATTGTCAAAGGAATTCCATGACTTTGTGTTGGATTCTCTGTGGTGTTCTGGTGCCCCATCTCAAAAAGATAAACGAACACAAAAAGAAACAAGAGAGATGAAAACAGGCAAATAAATGTGACACAGAAAGGATTCAGTACATTTAATGTGCTGTGGCTGAGACCTGGTTTCCTAAGTCAGGGAACACTGTGAATGAGAAGGGATATGGGAGAATCTGTAAAATCAAAGGTACCATAGAGATGAGAGTCTGAGTGTTCACAGCATTTCAGAACATTGGAGAGCACTGACACAATTAGAATGTGCATTCAAAATAAGCCAAACCAAGTTTTTTGCAAGTCTTGCACAGCTCTGCAATTCATTGTTACAGGAGGCTGTGAATGCCTGAATTTTATACTGTCTTCAAACTGATTAGAGACATCAAAGACAAAACTGAAGGGAGGATGATTAAATGCCTTTGGTCACTGGGGGCTGGCAGAGCACAGCAAACATGTCACTCCTTCCCAGCTCTGCTGTTATACTCGTCCCTAGGCAGCTGCCTATGAGCCACTTCAGAAACAGAACACTTAGGGAAATGAATTTCAGTTTCACCACAAAAAACCCCAAAAAAACACTGGAAGGGCTAAATTCAGTTTCTTAATGAGGGAGGTGAAGAAAAGTTCAGCTTTGGGCAGGCTTTTGGCAGGGAGTCCCACTTAACCACTGAGCAATGGCCCAAAGGCTCACACTGCTTCATTAGAGCAGCAAGCAAGTGGCTGCACTGAAATCCCAGGCTATGGAGAAGGTTCTCCATGAGGAACAAATGCTTTGCAAAAACCTCAAGAAGCTTCTCTTTCC
>NW_008685398.1:46626-75967 GCF_000695815.1 Acanthisitta chloris
TGTGATCAAGGAAATAAAGTAATTTATACATAGTGTCATATCTTGCCAACTCCTTTTTGTTAATGTGATCAGAGGGACACGACAGTCACTGTGGCACTGGGAGGTAATGGAGTTCTCAGGGTGCTGTGTCACTCCACTGCATCATCCCACACATTCAGCTGAGCTTCCTCCCCATGGTCCAGGGCAAACTCTGATCTCATCTTCTAACACTAGCTCAGCTGATCTTGCTAGCTGAATTACTGGGCTGATCTGTGAAAAGCTGAGTGTCATCAAATCACCTCGAGTTCAAGAAATCTAATTTTGCTCAATACTGTCTGTGCAGGTTATCTATCACCACTCCTCTAAACAACCTCTGTCCACTCACACAACTGCCCTGTGTATGCACTGCCATTTCACAGGCTATTGTACTTGCTTTTTCAGCTTTTATGTGATCAACCCTTGCTCTGGAAAATGTGATTTCCACTGCAAGCTGTCCCACACTGCCCACAGGAAAATAAATGCATTCTTCCCTAACGCTCCGCTCACATGGGTACATTTGTCTCCTCAAAGCTGCCTGACGCTTGACACAAACAGTTTAAGATGTTGCAGAAAAAGAGGATTCTAAAAAGAGTGGTCTGCTTTAGGCAGCCCCAAAAAATACACAGCTAGGCAAAATCACAGACACCCACATGTTATTCTGTGTCACCATCCTCATTACTCTTCCGAACAAGAGTTTTAGGTCAATGCCTTTTTAGCATCATGTTTTTTTCTGTAGCTCCATATTGCTCTAGATCCTTTGGTTTACAAAGGCTATTTCTTGCCAACTCACGTAAGCAAGTTCTTCAGCTCCAGCTGCTCAGAGAGGACCACTTCCCTTCACTCACAAAGTCTTTGCTTGGAGTAGGAGTGGGCTCCTCCACCCAAATTCTGTGCCTTTCCACACCACCCCAGCACCTATGGTGAAATATGCCACCTATATATTCTGGGCAGACTCTGGTATGGTGCTGATCATTTGTCTTGCATTACAAAAATCCTACAGTTTTAGGTACTTTAGTCTTAGCATGGAAATATAGATACAGTAGAAACAATCATAACTTGAACACACATGAAATATATTAGAGTAAATCTCTGATAATATGGGCATATTCTTGTGTTTCATACTTTAAAATTTTTGTGAAGGGCTTGTGTTTTAAAGTTAGCTATACAGCAAAAGCCTCAAGGACACCTGAAAAATACTGCCCAGTAGAAATCACAGATAATATTGAAAATATTTACAGGATTCTATACAGTGTAATTATATGTAAGCTAGCTTCTGTGAATATCCTTTCACTCTCACAGATATTTTTATCTGACAGACTGGAATGACACATTTTCAGGAAGCATGCAATATTTCCAGGCTGTCGAGTTCCAAATATTTTCATGCATTTGTATTTTGCCTAAAGGGTGTATCTATTCCTGTCATTGGAAGTCACTTAGACAGTAGGTTTGAATTCTATTCCTGGCTCCTGCCAATACCATATGTCCTGCCTCGATGATTTCACTTCTACATGCCTCAGTCTCCCCTTTCACCAAAAAGGGGCGTTAATGAACTAGCCACAAGTATGAAACTAAACAGGTATTTATAAAGCTGCTTGAGATTCTGATGAAAATGAGAAAATATAATTTTAATTATTAATGACATCATATTCCTATTTAGAGAATTAAACATTGATCCAAGGGGAGACAGATAAAGTCATTTCATTGGTGAAGTCACATCATTCCTTGCATGATTATTCATAACAACGTTATCAATTATAACTGACATAATGGAGAAGATACAGCTTGAAAAGTGATGGTAAGAACGTGGTAAGAGCCCCAGAGCAGCCCAGGAGAGCACAATATGTACTGTCTGATTGCAGGAGAAATTATTGAGGAAAATTACCGAAAGGGATTATCTTGTCACAGTGTAATATAACTTAATTTCCCTTGTTTCTGTAACAGAACATCAGACCTTACCTCTCCTCTGAACTTGGGGATTGCTGCACAGTTTTGTTTTGCAAGTTTAGCCTGACATGGACTCACTAAAGGACAGGGTCTTCATCTCTCACACAGATAATGTCATTCCAAGTTTTTTATGTTTAACATTCATCACATTTTCCTTTAATTGTAATCATTGCATAGGGCTGCAAATAGGTTCTTTCATGCATTTAATTATGATAACTTTTCTATAGTCATTCAATATGGAATTAATTTCTCATCAGTTTAAATAAATGTGATCTGAAATTGCTGAAATTCCTTTACCCACAATAGCTTCCATGCTATATCCTGAATTCCTGGGTATTCTACGTACAGTTCATACCAAAACCTTGAGCATGAAGATTTATGGATGATCTTCATAGCCCAAAGTCTCTGGGCTAAATCTGGGTATAAAAAAGCAAGGTTTGGGCTTAGAATTTGGCAACAGAATTGCCATGGTTCACCTGCTCCTATTTCCTTTCTTCTTCTGAATTTCCTGCTGCTGCTGCTGCTTTACTTTATTGTACTGTCAGAGAAATATTTTACATATTATGGCTTGAAAGAATGCCCAATGAATAGAATCCTGTGCAATTGTACTTAGTTTCACACACTGAGATGTCTGTTCTGAACAGTACCATAATTAACATACAGAAATAATTTAAGACACACAAACCTGAAAATTTCTAAGTCACCATAAGATAAAGATTTGATTTCAAACCGATTCTCCCTCAAACAAAACAAAACAGAGGGACTGAGACAGAGCAAGGAAAGAATTCTGTATTCATAAACAATATGTTAATCAAAGTAGGATTTCAAGGCTTTTCCTTAGAAGATGATGACTCTTTGCTTAAGAGCAAAATAGGTCTGCACATTGCCCTTGCTTTTGAAGTGTAAATAGGTGATAAACCTAAAACACAGATCTGGAACTCCAAGTTATTTTTAGCAAACTAGTTAGAATTGGTACATCAGCTCCTTGCAGCATAAAACAAAGAGATAATTACAGTAAAAAAACAACCAAACCCTCAAAAAAACAACCAACCAAAACCTTAAATTCACACTTATTTTTCTGAGGTGGCTTTGTAAAAGCTATCGTTTTCCTGCACCTTGTTTGAGACATAGAACACTTCTGGGGCCACAAAAGTATTTGGGAAAGGGGAATGAATCAGATACAGAATTAGAAACCTTTCCCAACTCATGAATATACCTTGCCTCGCACTCTTACACATGAGTTCTTTTAAAGCAGTGGTCCAACAGCAGCGAGATGTTCTTCAATATCTTTTCAGGTTCACAGGACTCTAAAATTTGCAATTTCAGTGCTTCAGCTTTGAGATGAGTAACCCAGATTCTGAGGTGAAGGCTGAATTAAGTCAGTTAGGAATTTACGAGTGTCAACTGACACTCATGTTAGCTATGTCTCCTAAAGCTGTGACTGCACTGCTGTAATGACAGGTGGAAAAAATTAATCAAGCACAAACTTCTACTGGATACACAGAAAAACAGAGATAAGGTTTAAAAGAGTATTTCCTGTGTTGTTGTGAAAACTCCTACTGAAAGAAACCATTTAAATGTTGGCATATATTTTAAAGCACATCTGAAAAACAATGAAGTTATGGACAGTTTTTATAACTCCACTTCTTTCCACAAACCCAAGTGCTTTTCTTCAGAAAGTTTGGTCCACAAACTCAAGTCAGAAGGAGTTACACTAAGTTCTGTTTGGCAGGTGTTTGCTGCCATCCCCAAAGCTGATCAATCAGCACTTTCATCAGTCAATCCTCTACTGAGTGGATGAGGAATATGAGGGGAGTTCTTTCAATACCTGGGAGATGCACAGACTATTATTTGTGAAGATCCTTCCTGAGCTCTGATAGACATGGTTTGGCCAGTGTGACAACTCTATTAAATCCAGAGCAGGGATCCCACATAATTTATGTTGATTTATTAGTAGCATCATCATAAAATGCCGTGCAGAAAACACCTGATAGGTATTTCAACATAAAGCAAACACAAAGGAAAAGCAGCTGTAGTCAAATAATTCTTTTGTAGGCTTCTGTTACCTTTCCTCTTCCTTAGTGTGTGCCAAGCCAAAGAAGGCACCTTAAATAATGAGGAGACTCATAAAGTGGGTCAGAGCCAATCCCCAAAACTAATAACTGTCAAGGACTGAAATAGTGATCAGCAGCTATAAACTAATGCTGGAATATACAAAATACACAAAAGAGAGATCAGACAAGCAATGAGTGGGACAGGAGACATAAAAATTACATGTATACTGTTTCAGGGACCAAAAAAGTACAGGAGAAAGCCTAAGAAAACAGGCAAAAATAACAAAAATCTTTACAAAGCAACAGCAGAAATTGTCTCCTAATATCATGGCAAGCAATCATTGATTTAGAAATGAAGGGCAATGCAAGATGGAAACACTACTTAAAAACCTTGTGGCTACATGAAACCTAGTTATGAAGAGCACAATAATGGCAACACTTAGGAAACAATCCACTTCCATGGTAACTGGAACAACATGGCCAGTGGTGCAAAGAAAGGAGTATAATTTTATCATATTTCTCCCTTGTGTCAACTCAGTATCACTATAGAGTGAATAATTCTTTGTACCATTCATATTGAATTCTAATGATTAAACAACTGACATCTTCCTAAACTCTTTTTCAATGTGCAGCCAGAGCCTAACCAAATAGCATGGTCAGAAAAAAACTGTTGAAAAGTGGCTGCTCTTGTCTCAATTATAAATTGCTTGTTATGTACAATTCATTTTCCTTATTAGCATTGTTTGAAAATTTACCTTTGGATGCCAAGCATCCAAAATACTGCATGCTATAATGTGTCAGAATTAATGTGACAGCAGCACTAATGAACTCCAAGAGAAAGACCAGGAATGTGCAGAGGCTTTGTGCTATACAAGCAAAGTTTCCATGTGGGATCTCTTGACTTGGCCCACAGGTTCTTTGTGTGCAGCTTTGCCTTCAGCATCTACCTAAAGCATGCTTCAAAGACTGCTTAGCTCCGACTTAGGAACCAAAATACATTTTCAAAACTGCATCTTAGGTACACATTTATGTCAAACTCCTGAAAAATGTGATGTTTTGCATGAAGAAACTTCATAGCTTGAAAACAAAGCATACGAAAAGCTGTAAGAATGGGCTCCAAGTAACTTAGCTTGAAAGGTACTTTCAGGAAATATTGTGAGTTTCTTCTCATGTCAGCTTCCCTTGCTTTTGTGTGCATTACAGCCAACTGTTTGCATAGTAGAAATATTCTGAATTAGAGAAAAAAATTAAAAATCACACGCTGTCTTTGGTGCTAGATCAAGTCTGGGAATAAGACACAAAGCTGAAACCCAGTTCTTAAAGATGAGTGTAATGGCTTAATGTGGTTATATCAGGATGTCACATACTAATGAGCTCCCATGGCCTTCACTTTTGAAGGAAGTTTTAATTGATATTGTAAAGTTATTTCTCCACTCTTCCACTTCCCCATTCTTCCACTGATTTTCTGTTTTCACGTGCTGACACTAATTCACCCTTACTGTAGTATTGGTACATATCACTTAGTTTTCATTTCTATATATCTAAGAGTGGTGCAGAGGTGATACTTTGGTAAACAGATTTTCATGGATGTTTCTAGGTACTATTTCTAAAAATACTTTTATTATTCCACTAATCAAAGGACTGAAATTGGAGGAATACATGAAATTAGTGTGATAACCAACCTCTCTCTCTTCATTCCCCCCCCAGCAGCTCTGTATTTTATTCATAATCTCACTATAAAACTTTAACGTAAAATGCAATTTGGGCTTTGCTTTCCCTTGCCCCTGTTACATAAGCTTTTGATATTCAAAATCCCTTCACTATAGCTGCATTATAGTTCAACACAGCACATGCATCTGCTTTTTCAGATATTTTTGTTGAAAAGATACAGTGACAGAGCAACTTCTGTCTAGAATACATGATTTCTGTGCGTGCAAGCTTCTTCTGAAGCTAAGAACATAATCTGTACTTACAGGTACAGACACCTATGCATCTGCCTCTTGCCTAATTGCTGCTCACTTGATCTTACCACTTCACAGCCCAAACTATACTGATACACAGGAGGTTGCATTGAACCAGCAGAATATGACTTTTAAAAGAGATGATTATGCAGCAAATGCATAATACACCAGCAGGGTTATTTTGTGATGCTGCTGTTTAAAAAGATGAAAATAACTGTTCAAAATAATGTTAAATAAGAGGAAAAAAAATATATTTTATCTCTATGATATCAAGTGCTGGTCAAAATTAGTCCAAAAAGGGAACACAGAAAATTCTCAACTGCATTTACAACTGATGAAAACTATGAATACTGAATTTTTAGTCTTTTCCATAGTGACATATTTAGAACAGTTTGTGTGGGTAATCTCTTCATTACATTTTTACTCATTTGCACATATGTTCTACAGAGAGGGAAATACTCCTCGTTGTCTTAATCCCCAAGATGTTTCATTAAAGTGAAAATACTTGAAAATGTACAAAAATATCTTATAACAGGCCACATAGCAAAGAACCTTAGGGGTTTCTGTATGCAAGTCAAAGACATATCTGGGAAAGTAACAGTTCATCTTACTGACTTTGTGAGAACATCAGATTACCAAGGTGGATTTTTGTGTTGAGTTGTTCTCTCCACTGAAGACTTCACTTTTAGTTCAGAGACCTCATAGTCTAGGAGCATCCTAGCAAGTTGGTGTCAGGAAAGATGAGATACTCTGCAGTAGGAGTGGGAATGGGGTATCTCACAGCATGTTTTCTCTCTGCATTTTAGATAAAAGACTAAATAAATGACTGCAGTCAAAACCTAACAGGCATCCACTGTGTGCCACCACCACGGTGTGCAACAGCCTCCCTTGCTGAGCCGATTATCTGCTGCAGCCACTACATAATTAAGTGTTTAGATTCTTGGTAAGCAGATAATTCCCCAACATGGATAACAATGAGCAACATGCAGAGCTGGTGCAGAATAAGCATCTTGTAGTGTTTTGGTGCTAGAAAGATTCAAGTGATGGAAAAACAGAGTTACATCAGGCATAGGCAGAGTCAAACACCTGCAGATGGAAGTGTCGCTCTCTGCTAGGCTTCGAGCTGACAGCAAAGCATTAACTGACTCAGTCAGACACATCGGCCACAGCTGGAAGTGCAACTCTCCGTGGGAGTAAATTTGCAGCCCACAGTGAAACAACTGCCTCTTCCTTTATCTGCCTTATTCCATTTTGCCAGGACTAACCTTATGCCATTTGTTCAATTACAAGCACTGATGTTTGTAGAGACTGAGAAAGACAATGAGGAAACAGAGTAACCTGAACTGAATGGAAAGGAGACACAAATTTGGGAGCACTGAGGCACTGTATACCAAATAACCCAATGTGGAAAACAATGAAGAAATAAATTCCTCTCTGAAAGGGACTTTTTGTTAACAGGAAAACTGCATTTCAGCAAGGACATTTTTTGTCTCTCAGAAAACCAAACTCTCCAGGGATACATCCTGTTACTAATACACAGTTAAAGCAATGACTGAACAGCACAAACTGTTTGAACTTGTTATAATACTTCATTTACCCTTTTGTGCAAGTGTGCATAAAGGAATATTTCCTTAGACATTTATGCCTGTTGCTTAAAATATTTGTTCATACATTAAAATTCCAAAGGTCTGCAATATGCCACAAGCCTGTGTGTAAATGTGTTCTGCCCCTCTGAAAATTCAAGTCTTTATACAAACAACTGTACTTCTATCAGGGATGCTTAGGTCAGTCAAAAGTTGCAGAGGAAGATGAGAACAAACAAAAGAGTTGTCTACAGCAGATCAGCCTTCTAAATTCTGCCTTACTTGTACAAAATAAAAAGTAACACCATCATCCAACCTTAGTTACATAAATGAGCTTTATCTTCTGATATGTCTTTGAAAAACAAAAGTAAAACTAACCTAAACTACTTGTTTGGGGGTAGTTTGTTTTGGTTGGGTTTTTTTCAGGAATATGGCAAGCTTCAATTTCTACCTACAGATAAATGGAAGACTGAGAAGCAGTTCTAATATTTTAATTGATTTGAGGTTTTTCTTCCTTCCAACTTGAGATCACAGAATCACAGAATGGTTTGGGCTGGAAAGGACCTTGAAACTCATCTTGTTCCAAGCCCTTGCCATGAGCAGGGACATCTTCCACTAGACCAGGTTGTTCCAAGCCCCATCCAACCTGGCATTCAGCACTTACAGGGAAGGGTTTCTATTCAAAGGCAGTATTCAGAGACATGCACATGTATAGCATAGAAAACATCTTTTTCAGAAGTCATGTTTCACAGAGCCACTCACAGATAATCTATGAAAAAAAAACCCAAACAACAAAACCCAGGCCTGGAATCCCTACTGTCCTGTTCTTAAACAGAAATCCCTGCAGTCCCTTGCTAGGCACCAGACAGGAACTTATTCTGTCTCACTTTGCTGCCTGGCCAGGACCTAATGATACCAAGAGGATGTGCATCTCTGGCAGTCTGAGAGCTGGTGAGGTACCTGGGGATGCAGGTGACACTGATTTGAAGCCACAGTGAGTTTTGCTGAATTAATAATGCTGCTCCAACATGGGAGCTACATGAGAACCAGGTCTCAAGAGTGTTACAAAGCAGTTCATCAGCAAGTAAGCAGCTATTTTTAGTATGTATAATGAAAGAAAATTGACAACAATTCCAGCTCTTTTTCCAAATACCTGCAGTGCTAAACCTTTCAAGTTAGACTTTAAAAGTGCTGGGGAAGACTTGACTCTGACAGATGTCTGAAAACACTCAGATACACAGGTAATGAAAACAAAAAGCCAAACTCCTGATGTTAGAAAATACTCTACAGTGTTATCTTGCAAGAGATTTTCAGCAAATAGGATCTGACCTTGAAATGTTCTGGGAAAAACACTGATTCCTTTAAAATACCTATATATATTGTGGACAAGGATCCAAAACAACTCAAACGGGCACACAAATAATCCAGGTGCTTCCTAAGCCACTTCAGGCTGGACACCAACCAAACTGATCCCAGGTACTAATTGAGATAAGATCAAATACTTTCAGATTCTGTGTAAGCAATTACCATTTGAAAGCCCAGAGGAACAGAGGGAAGGGATGGGAATATTTTCCCTGTAGTTGCTCACCCCACTAACCATCGTTTTACTCAGTGAGTCTGACTCTGTGTGCTTCATGGTAGCAATAAGGTACATGAATTTCCTGGGAGAAATTACATACCTCTAAATTAAAATTATGAACAGCTGAGAGATAAACAGACTACATAGTTTTACCTATACTAGCAAAGCATTTCCCCACGAATGCCATGTACCTAGGAATTACTGCTTTTAATAAGCTAATAGCCAATATCTAAATGTCATGAGTGGAATAAAGTGCACATACAAGCAGTAGCAAATAATAAGAAGTGTGTAGTAAGCAACCTTAATTAGAACAAAAGTTAATTAAGTCTTCCATGGAGGATCACAAAAAGAACTTGGATATTATATCCTCATGACCTCAATGATGATATTACTATTTCACAAAGTGTTCTACCCCACCTAGCATCCCACACACACACAAAAATAAGTGTTCTTCCCATCTTGTTGTTAATGGAAGGGGGAAAAAAATCAAACTGATAAAAGGTATTTCATTCCCCTGGTTCATTCTCTGTTGCTCATTGAATACTCCCAGTCCAGTGGGACTAGCCTCTGCCTCCTTCAAATGGGCTTTGGCAATCAGAGCATGCTTTGGAAACAAACAGCAGTGATTTAAAGTCATTTGAATTAACTCATCACATCCTGATACAGGTAAAGCTTGACTAAGTTTAGTAGATTAAGCTTTTGCTCCCATTCTTTCAACTCACCCATCACACTTTCCCCTAGACAAGGGGTCCATTCCTTTGCACCCTGTAAGAAGTCATTCTCTCATTCTTTCCCCCTTATCTATGCCAGACATCTAAATTTTAGTTGAAACATCCCTGATGTTATTCATGCATTGCCTTTAGTTGCACACAACAGTAATTTGAGTGGGCTGCTCAGCAAACAGAACCAAATCTACAGGACTTCCCTTTCGTCTGCCTCTCTGTAGGTGTACTCTAATTTTACACCTCTGTGCTGCAGTACACCCTAGAGCAAACCTCCTCCAATGATGACTTCCCTTGCAGGCTACAAGAGATCCTGCAGGGGAGACCGAGAGGCTTTGCTGAATGCCCCTAGGGCACAAGTGCCAGCTACATCCTGCCACTGGCTAGGTTATGCAACAGATCTGTCCCACAGCCCCAGCTAAGCTTTTTGCAAATGTAGGAAAGGCAGACTCGAAGTAAAACACCTCCTTCAGGGTGTAAAAAGTCCCACATGGAGCATCCTGCTCACCACAGGGGAATTAACAGTGCACACCTGAACTGTGCTGAAGCTTTTTGCGCTTGGTTTGTTGGGGTTATTAAATTTTCTTTTCTTCTCTCATTGTTATTTTAAAAGACCCAAGCCTGATCCCTTGTGACTTTTTATCTGCTACTTCACTGGTTTGGAGGAGGAAAGAATGTTAACAAGACAAATCTAGAAATCTAAATTAGTCTTCAATTTATTCCATAGAATATCCGTTCCCTCAAAAGAACAAAGTAAAAACCAAAACCAAATTTCTATAAAGACTGATAAAAATCCCCCTCCCAGTTGTTGATATAACATAAAATTAAGACATGAAAGCAAGATCAATAACTCATTTACTTATGCATTCCTGAGAAGAGCAACATAATCAAGGAGTCTAAACAGTGCCAAGTCATTTAGGTAAGCAGTGTGTTTACAGAAGCACTGTTAATTAGCTTCTAAACTTTTTTTTTATGCTGATTTTTTCCTTTAAATATTTGGGTTTGGCTTGTCCAAGGCAGGATAAGGCTTAGGGCAAAAAAGCCTTTCTGGACCAAACTGTCCAGTGTACTCACTTCGTAATCCAAGCCAGCAACTAAATTCAGTTTCTTTGAGGACAGGAAGCAACATGTTCAGCCATAAAGGGAACATCCAAAGAAATTAAAAAATGTGAATGAAGTGATTTTTTCCCCCACATCCAGATCCCTTTCAGTGAGACTTTTAACCATGATTTCCACTAAGTATGAAGAGAATGTCCAGCACATGGTAAAAAAAAACAAACCCAACCCACAAGGGGGTAACATGCTCATGGCTATTTGGCTGTTCAATGTCTACTACATGCCTGTAAAATTTCTGTATGTTCAGATTTTAAGGAAATTTTTCCTCACCTGCTAGTTCCACAAATAAACAAATTGAACCAATTGTTTAGAGCAGCCATGTGTTTTACTTGGCATTCTCAGTCCAACTCTCCCTTTCTTTGTTATAGGCTAGAGACACAGGCACATAAAGCAAAAAGTCAGTCCCTCAGAATGGCTAGGAACAGTTATTAGGAGATAAATCCTCACATACAGTAAGCAACCTCCTCCTACAAAGTGTGTTGTGCTGAAAGATCTGATCTTTATCATCAGACCTTTTAGCAATCCATATCAGTTCAGATATTTGATAACTTTAGCATTACAATGAATTTGCTGATGTATTAGTAAGGGCATCACAATCCTGTGCAGAAATTCTACATTTAAGACTCAACCATCCTTTGACAGTTTGGCTTGTGTTGACTGTCAATTTGAAGACCAACTATGTACTTCCACTTTACTGTTAGATACAATTTATTTTCTCTAAGTAAGTGGACTTAAAACACAGCAGGCTGGTATTTAATGGATTGACAGTTCATTATTTCAGATTACCTTCTTGGAGGTTCCCAAACCAGAATGATAGAATCATCTTAAACTGTACTGCAAAACTCCTTGTAAGATATGAAAGGAGTCACTTTCCAGAAGCACATGGAACATGAGCACTGATCCTCCAGCCCTGTTTTACCTGTTCTGCACCATGCTCATTGCCATCCAGTCCGAAGGGTAAACGTTCTTCCCAATGAGGTCTTTGAACATAATGAATGTTTCCATCAAGAAGTCCTAGAACAACAAAATGCAGTCAGTCTGTGGCTGTGGAACACACAGTTTGAAGTTTATCTGCTGTGATTAATGAACTAAGCTGGAGGGCTCCACTTTGCTCCCACTGTAGGCAATAGAAGAATGCCTGGTGATATCAGTAAGCCCAGGATTGGAACTGAAGTCCTGGAAAGCAGCAGTCTCAAATTCCAAATGAAAGCTAAAAGCTATTCCATTGAAGTGATTACCTTGGGATCTGAAGGAAATATTAGGCATAAATGAATGGAAGAAGAAGTTGTAGCACCTTGGAGTAAAGTTGTTCAGATTTTATGAATTAGCCAAACAGCCTCACTATGCATAAAGAACTGACAGATTGGAAAAATACAGGAGTTTTTTAATCTATTTAGTCCATTTAGCGTGTTTAGCATTCTAAATTAAAAACTGAAGGCGCTGACAGAAATTTTTCAAACAAAAACCCCTTTGCTCCTCTTCCTAGACATATTTAGAGATCACTGTGTAATGAACTTAAATAAAATGAATATATCAGTTCAGACCTATTTCATATACAGCACATATATGTGGTTTTACCCTTGAACTTCTGAGCAGGTCACCTGGCAGTCTGTGAGACTAGCACGCTGTCATCACCTATTACCAAACCCTCACAAGAAGCTCTCTGTGAAGATTGTCCTTTTTCTTGTCATATTACTTAGAGAACCATGTGAACAATAGCTCTCGACAGCATTATTTGAAAACAGGTATTTGTCATCTTCACTGACATATAGTTATGGCATGGAGAAAAATGAGAAGACAACAAACCAATGCCTTTAAAAGCAGCAAACCCACTGAATTTATTGATGCCTTTCCCACCCCACACCCCTCTCCCCAGCGCTGTTGAAGTAGTTTAAGGACTACTAAAATTTGTAGGACCATGCACCTGATCTGCTTTAAAGTTGAAATTATGTTAAAATACTGTTACAATTTCAAGTAAATTAAAGCACATGAAGAATTGAAAAAGCTACCCAAGATTTGAAAAAGGTCAGTTTTAAGCAACTGAAAATATTACCTCCACAGACAAACTGTAGATGGTTCCTTTGCCAATACCCTGACTTACCTGAGAGCTGTATCAGGAGTATAAAAGGACAGACATAGGACTATGGGAACTTTCTAGAACACAGTGACCACTGGCACAAACTAGAATATATTGCAAGTATCAGTGAATTATGCCAGAAACAATGAGCATAAAAGGATGCATTGCAAGAAATAGGCATTGACTGCATTTAGCATACAAGCTTAAGCAGAAGTAGACTCAACAGTAAAAATGATAAATGGAAATGGGTCACCATATATGAAGTAGGGAGGGAGAGTTCAAACTAGTTGAGGATTGGTTTTGTTGGGAGTTTTGTTGGGTTTGTAGGGAGCTTTTTTTTCTCCTCAAAACAGTATAACATAAATATCCGATTACTTGTTATTGAACATTATCTCACACCTCTGTGCCAGTGTCAACAGCAGAGACATTTGTGTCTTTCCAAATTTCTGGTTACAGCATTGTCCAATGACACCATTAGAAGAGGGAGGCAACACAATGACATAGAGGCAGAAAATGTACAGAAACAGAATTAATTCTAGGAAGACTGTACTCCAAAGCAATACTAGTGATTTTCCATAGGAAACCAAATATTTAAAATTATTTATTACCTCCATGACTACTCAGTACTCACCACTAGATCTGAACTTGTCTGAAAAGTTTCAATATACACCGAATAATGCTGATCATTCATCTGGTTGAGGATTGCTGTCATGCATGCCACAAAATGGCTCTGAAAGCAAACCAGACAGAAATCAACACGTGCAGATTAAGGAATCACATTCTTTCTAAAGTTTAAATGCTCAAAATGCCTGATAAACCCTTTCAGGCATACAAAAAATAAATAATGCTCAAGCTTTTGCAAACCCAGGTGAAAGAAACATACTAAGAACTCGAAAGGGATGATTCAAAAGTTACCCTGGTATGGAGCAGGCACTTTTATGAGATGCGGCATGGGAACACACATTGTGACAAGAAAACTTTATATATAATGAAGTACAACTCAGTATCACCTGGAGCGTCCTAAAAGGCATCTGGTAGTGCTTAGGATTCTTCCATTGGGAATTCATGGGAAGAAAACATGTTAGAATCAAAATTGTCTATTCATTCTAGGAACAGGCTATTCACAGGAAGAAACAGTGCAAGAAATGCTATCTTTATATTATGCAGGTGTTTAAGCAGCTATTATAGAACTCTTAGACTTCTATAGATTACTATGACCTTCATATGTCAAAACTTTTTTCAAACTTCCCCGAAAGTATTTTACTCAATTCCTAGGGTCAAAATGCTGCAGGCTATTAATACAATTTCTAATCCTAAATATTCACTGCAATTTACTGAAAGTCACAAAGACATTTCCCTCCCAAGCAATAATTGTGAGGCTTAATGATTTGCAGTTTTCCTTTAAGACAGTGACAAATCCTTTTTATCGATGCCTTTTCATTTGCTGAAGTTCTAATGACTGTTTTCAAAGTGAACCTGATTTAAGCGCTTTGATTCTATTAAAATGAGATACAATGAAGTTGCTAAGCACGCAAAGCAATTTTTTAGGTTTCCTTGACCCTACAATGAAGCAATGAAGTTGCTAAGCACGCGAAGCAATTTTTTAGGTTTCCTTGACCCTTTTCATCCTGCCGGCTCGGAAGTGGTACGGGGGACTCACCAGCCCCTCTGAGCAGAATTTGATTTCCACCTGGTGCTGCTCAGATTCTCTGTTTAACTCTGATTCACTCTGTGCATCTGTTGCCTCGCAAAGGCAAAGGTACACACTCCCCAATGAAGTTGCTAAGCACGCGAAGCAATTTTTTAGGTTTCCTTGACCCTTTTCATCCTGCCGGCTCGGAAGTGGTACGGGGGACTCACCAGCCCCTCTGAGCAGAATTTGATTTCCACCTGGTGCTGCTCAGATTCTCTGTTTAACTCTGATTCACTCTGTGCATCTGTTGCCTCGCAAAGGCAAAGGTACACACTCCCGAAGTCTCTGTACTGTGTCGCTCCCAACCATTTCCATCCCCACTCCGAGGAGGGGGAAACCTTCTTTCTTCCTTCCTCGACTGCAGGCTGTGGCCACTAGAGGTCTGGCACTTCCCTGCGAGAGCTGCTGTTCCGTTCCTGCTGCCTCTTTTTTATTTATTTATTCCTACGTGAGCAGACCCAGCACACTTCTTGCATACAAACAGTGAAAATTACAATCTAAAGGACCTATCATACCTTCGACCGGAGAAACATTAGTGCCAGTGAGAGCCTTGCCTACTTTTTAAGGCTAAGAAGACACATTTTCTGCAGGCAAACCAAAAGCGTTCAGGTAAGAAACCGTGTGTTCTCGGGTACTGATGCTCTTCTAAAAAGAAATGCTGGATTTCCTGCAGTAGTAGTTCACTTGTACAGTTCTGGATCAGCCAAATATTTTCTGGGATGTTAAATGCATAGCTGAAAGGAGTAATGAATTGCAAAGGATTCTGTACTGAAAACGTGTGGGGGTTTTCTTCTCGTGTCTTGATTTTGAAAAAAGATTACTGACAGAAGTTAGAGAATTGACATGGAAAGCTGCTTGTATTTTTAGTAGTTAAGCATTCACCACAGAATGCCTTTCTAGACTAGGTGAAATAATCTCTGAAATAAGCGTTTCTTCACAAGCATTGAATAGATGTATTATGTTGCTTAAAGGCATAAAGACTTTAAGAAGGTTATTTCTTTTGTTAAAACCAACTTTGAAAAATGTTTCTTGCTAGATCTGTGATTATGGTAGAGCACGAATGCCTATTCTTAGTGGCTGTGTATGATGATTTTAAAATTAATAGAGCTATGCCTTGAAAAGAGCCATAAGCAAAGATCACATATTGGGGCCAGTACCTCGCACCAAACCTGTCAAATTCACATCAGTGGGACTGAATGATATATACAAAAGGTGACACTAAATCTGGTTTGCTACAAAAAACTTCATTATTTCCATGTAACTGTAAAGCAGGGAAATACACAAATACTGTTTGATCTTTAATCATTTTCTTGCCAGCAATCTCAGCTATCAGAAATCATCTGCTGGCTTCTTTATAGGTTAAAAGCTTGCCCCTCCCTCCTAATCCCTAAATGCCAGTGATAAAGATTCACTTCTCAGGAGCAGCCTCGGATCTCTCAAGTAATCACTCCCAGCATTGCCATTCTCACGGCCAGAACTTACAGATAATGTAGGGCTATACACAGCTGTGATCAGATCTGCAAATATCTCTATGTATTCCCTGAAATTCTCCTATGAGGTTTAAGTGCCTCTTGCTGGAATGTGCAAAGAGCATCAACTGCTTGGAAATACAGCAAGTTCTGCAGCAGACTGATCTCTCACACTTTGGCTGCAGACTGCATGCTCACAGAAGAAAGTCAGAATCACACCCTAGTGTAATGTTTACAATTAAAAAACTTATTTCATTAAGTCAAACACTGTATATAGGGATTGAATAGTATAAAAGAGGTTGCGGCAGAGAAGATAAAGTTCAGGTAGAATCCTGACAAGTCATTTTAGCTGTGCTTAGGCTTGTTAGGATTTATCCTGTGAATTACAGCAGAAAACGTTGATCAGAACTAGGTCAAATGTATAACAAAATAAATATATCAAAGTAAACACTTGACTGCTGACACAATATGAACAGAAAAAGACCCAGAAATAACTCTGACTACACTACTCTGAAGAGATCTAACAAAGTATGTTTTCCAACTTAAAAACATTTGTTGCCATTTAAACATGAACCTGGAACAGAAACAAGACTGCATTCTGTTTTTTTAATTAACCAGTTTTCTGACAGGTTTTCAAAAAATGTGTAAAGAAATAAGGAAAGTGATAGTATGAACACTGCACTTCTGTCAGGAGCAGGAACATGAGGAAATGGGTAGTCAAATGAAAATGAGACAGAGGAGAAAATGTCTCGGGAAGCGTTCAAATGCTCTGTCCACTTAAGAAACCCACCATGAATATCACATTGAAATGAAGTAAAATGCTGGCTTTAGTATAAACACTGCAAAGAAGAAATGCTGTTTCGGTTGAGCACGTACAAAGTACATCAAAAGCAATAACAGATTTATTCTGTAAAACAATTAAGGTTTCCTAAGGTCAAGCAGGAAGAATGCGGAATCTCTTCCACTGCTGTACAGGTGCAGATTAGCTGTGGATGCAACATTTACAGGAAAAGAAATAGCTGAAGAACATCAGGGTCATATGAGTAAGATGACAAACTTCAACACCTAGCAACTAAACCCCAGCACACTTTATAATAGCAGATGGTGACAGGTTGCCGTAGTAACTTCAAATAGACTTGCAGCACAAGGAGGAGGCAAATGCACTGGGAAAACAACAGAAATAACATGGAATGAAGCTACAATTTGATTTTAATCTAGCAGAAGTATTTCAATGGCTGCAGGGTGGGCAATCCTCATGCTGGTGCACTTCTGGAAGGACTCAGGAAGGTATTTGTCTCATTGAGGCACTTAAGTAACATTTATCATCATTAATAGAGCACTTGACCAACATAGAGCCTGAGTGTAAAGACATAACCCCATGCACAGTATTAAAGAACAGAAAAAATAGCAACATGAATAATTCCTAATAACTGAAGGACTTGTGTTAATGTAGTTATTTTTATATTCCCCCTTTAGCAGATTATTGGATGTTTTAAATGCTCATTTTCCTTCCTCTCACAATTAATGTAAGGTAAGAGGACTCCCTTGCATAGCTCTGTCCTCACACTCTGTAACCCTATGCTCACCAATGATGGTCTAAATTTAAGTAATGCAGTGTTCTGTATTGGGCAAAGAAAGTTATCCAGGCAATCCCACACTATGGTGGTGCTTGCAGCAATCATGCCACATAGATGAGGTTTGAGTAATTACATTCATCTTGAATGTAATTTAAAACTAACCAATCAACTGTTTCAATCTAATGCTAAAAAACATCCATATTTGTGTTGTACCACCAGCACATTATTGAGAGTGTCTCCAAAAATTCTGTCTTTGCAGAATCAATGAGTCATCACACCTGTTTAGTGTCATGAGCTAAAGGGCAACACAATTATGAGAAAAGTAGGGAAGATGCTCAGTGATGCCATGAAGAACCACAGTAGCTTGAAGTCACAGTGCCTCAGAGAACCCCATCACAGCTTGAGAACTGTGGCATTTATAGAGGTTGAAACCAACATCTTGATCCTATTATGCAAACTCTAAACAATATCAGTCTGAAAGGAAAAAAGAAGCAGAATTTGAAGTGAATTGCTAATGTAGTAGTTCTGTTTCCTCTCCAGAAATAGATGTCCCTGCCAATGCATGTGCTGTCCTAAAACATACTGTTTCTAGCTGTAAAAGCACAAATACATAAACATTAGGACAGGCTGCTATGCAACAACCTCGTGTTTTCATCACGTGTGAAACGGGAAAGAGCTCCTGATCCATACAGACTTGCAGCTTGCCAATGAGCATGCCTTGCTAATAATTAATTTACACTAACATTCATCTACTCCTTGTAGGTCTGAGTTTTTAATTTTCCATTTATACATTCATCTAGTTCATTGGTTCTGTCTCCTTGTGTTTTATAGCTGAGTGAACAGGAGCTTAGGCATCCTCCTTCTACACTTACTGACAGCTCTGCATTTCTGACTGCAAACATACTGGGCTCTTTCAGCTTGTCCTACTCTTTTCTTTACATTCTTAGGATTTAGCCAAAAAGATGTACAACTATAAAACCAGATGGAGTAATATAGAACAATTTTGTAACACAATGAGATAGCAACTGCAGCTGCTCTAGATGATTTTAAGGTGTGTTACAAGATGAACAGGACAATTTCAATATGACTTCAATTAAGACTTTTCCAGACATAGATAAAAGCAGTAAAATAATGGTTTATGGTATGACATTAAAGTAGCTTGATTTTCTTAGGATATATCCTTTGCCATCTACTTTTTGGTGTCTACTTTTAACTTTGCACTGATTTCCCAGCAATATTGAAAAGAAAAATACATATTTCATCCTCTACAATGTTTTTGCTGCTATTGAATTTTGTTGGTTAGTTAGTTTTGTTCCATAAATCCACTCCAGAATTTCTACTACCGTCTCTGGCTAGGATGAACACTCTGTTGTTCCAACACAGTTGTGTAATTTACTACTTTTCCCATAATATTTATTTGCTGTTCATCTTCAAGGTGTAAGTACAAATAAATTCCAGATAACATTATTTAGTATAAAGTCAAAAGGCAGTCCTTTGGAATTAGCTTTCATTGCTTGGTGACTGAACTAGCTTGTCCAGAGCACAGTTAGCAGAAAAAATGTGCTGTTTTACCTCCTCACTTAATCACTGCTGTCACAACTCCTGATCTCAGCTCTGCTGTATCTGATGAGATCTTCCATCCTTGCCTTTAGGGAGCTCTGCAGCTTCTGCCCTCCTCTCTAATCCACTAATTGCTTCCCCACAATTACTTTAGCTACTTTCCAGGCTGGTCCCACAGGTCAGAAGAAACTTCCTGCCCTGGTACATGAGACATCCACTGAGAAACCAGAGATTCCTAGTGCTGTCAGGCTGCTCATCTCACTAATTTCTTATTCAGAGTCCTATTCCAGGGCCCTGTTTCCACTAGACCAGATGGGCGTTCAAGTGGGCAAATCATGGCTTGTCTTGCAAAGTGTCCCAGTGCACTCATTGCCACCTTAGAGACGATGCAGTCAGTATTCCATAGAAACAATGGAACTACACGCAAAATACAAGCAGAAAAATAAGATTAAATGTGCTATCCATGGTTTATTCATAGTAGTAAAGATTAGCCAACCTCTTGCATTTCAAAGGCCTGGAAACCAAGCTGGGAACTGGCAGGCAGTGGTGCAGTGGCTGGGGGGAAGCAATCCCCTGCCTGGAGGGACAGTAGTGTACAGCAGGAAATTACCCAGATGGGATGGCAATGTGGGACTGCAGAGCAAAACACACCAGCTGGAAGGGGGATCAACAGCAGGGTTAAAAAGGGCAGAACTGAGCAATTTGAGTCCACCAAAGTGCAGAAACGTCTTTTATTTCTAAGCCATGTATTTTAAATTTACACATATTGTGAAGAGCAGTGTCTTGGAAGAGGATTCACTTCCTTAAAACTAAACAGAGCCACCACTTGTATTCCCAGAACTAAGCCACTCTATTTGATTTTGCTCTTTTTCAGCTGCACTCACTGAAGACAGAAAAATAAAATTAAATTTCAGCTACATGACCAGACCTGAGCCTAACACAATGTATTTGGGAATGGTTAAATCAAAGCTGTATCACAATAGTTCTGCTTAAACTTGCTGAAAGCCATATCACTCCAGAAACTTTGCTCTTACTTTTAAATTGATCTTACAAAAAATAAGGCACAATAAAAATAACTTTCCAACAACTCACATCTATTACACTGACAAATCTGCTCACTGTGTTTAGGATTGATTAACAGCAACTAGCAACTGTTGGAACAGTTTTGTTTTGCATCTGAAGTATTTTTATATTTAAATTATATCCAAGAGGGGTTTAAATTAGCTTATTAATTCTAATGTAACAGTGGGCTCCAGTTTTAAGCATGAAAAAAATCTTGGAGTCTGGTTAGCTGAGTAACTAAAACAGAGAGCTTTTCATATTGACTCTTGGCTAAGTTGTTTAATGGAAAACATAGGGATCACTCAGTGAAAGGAAACCCCATGGAGACACATGTATAAACATGAAGGGATAAAACTTCAATGGTTGCAGAATGTCCTGCTATGGGGTATTCCACAAACTCCTGCCAAATACACATCCTCCTTAGGTGTGGGTCTCTTCAAGGAGTGCCACTTGTAAGATGGCCCAGTTGATTTAGTTTCAGTTATAAATGTAACAGAAATAAAGTCTTGAAACACTGATAATATAGAGAGAAATTTCCCAAATATCATTGGCTGCACCAATAATTTGTGCATATGCTAATCTCTTCTTTTCAGGGAGATTCTGTCATACTAACACATTATCCCTGGGCTCTGGCAGAATAAGGAATACTCCTTTAATGACTCTCTGCACCAGTCCAATGAGAGCTGGATTTATTAGGTACTTACAGAAAAACTAGAACAAGGATGGGAGTTGAAATTTCTTTGAATAACTCAACTCAGGGATTATTTTAGCTCTTGGTTTTTCTTCCATTTTTTGTAAATGATAAAAAGAGAAACCAGACAAAAGCCTGTAAAATGTAATGTCATTAGTCCAGGAGATGAACAACCACCTAATTACACAGTTAAGGGTACATACATCACACATACATACAAAACAGTCTTGTAGTAACACAGGAGAGAAAATAAGTAACACTGACTGTGGTTTACAGCTAAAAGTTAATAAAGAAAACTGCTGAGAATTTGAACAGGACATCATTTCTCTTAATACAAATGCTGCATTTAACAGTAGTAACATAATACCTAGTATTTATTTTGAAATAAATTACTGGGTTTGAGTGCAGTGTTTGGGGAACTGGCTCAATTTGTATGTGTTCATTGGGGAAATAGCTTAGTTTGTGTGTGCTCAACAGTTCTCAAACTGTACCTACTTGGGGAGCTGCTAAATTGGACCTCTAGAGCTGCTCTCTGAAGCTGGGACAGCAGTTTTGACAGTGAAAAGAAATGCATATGGAATTCCAGAATGCCCTGGCCTATGCTCTGTCAGGAGTGTGACTGTGTCTTAGTTACTCAGTTACTGCAGTCTAGGAGCCTCCAAACCCTAAAATCACACCAGGATAACACTGAGTTCCTGTTCTTGGTAGGTTTTGAAACACATCAGCATACCCAAAGATGACACCTCTGATACCTTGGCACTGAATCCTTCTGACAACAAATGATGTCCTTATTCCAAACCCAAAACCCCAAACATAAATCCTCCTTGGAATAATTGGTGAGTATAGCTATAACAGCATGAGTAACACCAGCCCTTGCCAAACACAAACTGGTTTCAGTTTCCAGCAATTTCACAAACACGATGATCAAAATATGTTGTGGTGCCATGTCATCTGACCATATGAACTCCTTCAGAGGATGACAGCTCTAAGCCAAAAAGACACTTCTTTGTGTCTTTACTGCCAAAATATTCAGAGCCATTTGCAGTGATTTATTTTTCTAAACTAGGATTTCATCCAAATATTATCTTGCTAACAAACCAGGATGCTAACACCTTCTCCTGAACCAAGCAAACAGAAATAATGAGTCTAGATACCTGTTAGGGAATTGCATTCCTAGCAGAAAACAAACAGCATCAAAATCACACCCATATATAAGCAGACTTGTGACTCAGAGTGCCAGAGAAATGGCATATACAGAAAATAGAATTTGTTATGCCCCTGATATTTACTGTGTGCAGCTCCTAAACAGCCTTATAAGTCTCTTATTTTTGTGATTAGTCTCTGCAATACAGAACGTGTGGGAACATCACATACCTAACACCACATACAAAAAAAGCCACTGTGATTAGAACTATTACAATCTACACCTCCACTGTAGTTTCTATATTAATGCTCTTGGATTTAATAGCAGTTTCAGAACTGCACTACTAAAGCCATTCATAAAAGCTTGTTAGGTCATGGTAGGTGGAATCATGTTTGTTATACCTCTCCACTGAAGTGATACAAAAGGATCTGGTTATCACCGAATTTAAGGGTTGAAATGGACCTTACAGATCATCTAGTCCCAACCCCTGCCATGAGAGGGACACCTCCTCACTAGATCAGGTTGCTCAAGGCTCATCCAACCTGGCCTTGAACACCACCAGGGTCAGGGCAGCCACAGCCTCCCTGGGCAACCTGTGCCAGTGTCTCATCACCCTCACAGTAAAAAACTTATTTATAATATCTAACCTAAACTTCCCCTCCTTCAATTTGAATCCATTACCCCTTGTCCTATCATTGGAGTTCCTAACAAAGGAAGCAAGTAATTTTTGTCTTTCTAATTCTATAAAACTGAAGGACAGAAGAGGCATTTGGTAGATGCTGTAGCATCACGCATTCCAAAGAATTTTCAAGCTATTTTAAGAGACATCTTGACAACATCATTATGGTATGTGCTATAAAAAATTCTTTCCCCACACAAGTTAGCATAAGCTCATTGAACTAAACATTCCATCACAGCTTCCTAAACCTGGATCTTCTGAGCTGCTGTGTGATTCCTGTTCCAAGACTCTGCAAACTATGGCTGCAACATGGCAATATTAAGAAAAGGGTCTGGAAAGCTGGGGGAACTGGAATCAAATTTCCCATGTGGATCACTATCAGTTTTCAAGGCATGTTTATTAAGAAGAAAAAAGTATCTTGTTCTGCTCAGGTTTTATTTCAAAAGTTGCTGCTAACATTTTATATCTTCAACCAGGACATCCTAGACTGCAGAACTCAGTGCCAGGAATCCAGTAATGTAGAGTATTTTTTCTTAAATATTTTTCTTAAAAGACAGATGTCTTTCCCCCAGAATTTCTTATACTTAGAGAAGATGTTGCAAAGAAAAAAACATTTACTACTATACCCATTATGTTTTATAAATGGCACTGTAGTAATGTAAATTAAAAGTGTCTTTTATTCAATCTCTCTTTGGTAAAACCTCCTGACCTCCAGATTGTTAAATACTGCAAATATTAAAATATTTAAATAATGTTTAGCAAACAATTGCAAATCACTGATAAAAATGGAAAATACCCAACAAAAAAAAAAACACCAAAAATTTATTTAAAACAGGAGGAGAAATAATACTGTCAAACGGATAAGGCAACTGAGAAGGAGCAAATTTGAAATACAGTAGTGCAGCTCCCTTACCCCTTCCAGCATATCATAAAAGTTTAAATGACAGTGCTGCAATTAGAGAGTTCCAGGACATTAGGTCGGCCTTAGCAGGTTGTACAGCTCAAGGCACAGATGCTCTGGAAGAACAGAGCAATCAAGCATGAAAACAGGAAACCAATAATGTAGTCACCAGGAGTTTGGAGGAGAGAGAAAAAGAACTTGCATTCAGCTGAATTCAAGAGCATACTATTCAAGATTTCACAGCAGTGTGTGGGGAAGAGGCTCTTTGGTGGCAAAGACACTGGAGGAAGTCAATGTGCAAGACATGGCCAAGTGCTGGCAGAGTGTTTCAGCCTGGCCACTGTTAGCAGCTGGGTAAACCCAAATGTAGCCACTGTTCAATTGCTTTTCTCTCCTGCTGGCTCCAAGCCTGTTAGCAGTGGTGTTCCCCCACAGGTTTGGGCACATCAGCATTTCAAGACAAGCTAAAGGAGGAAACAGTCTAATGTGCAAAGCCTGTGGAGTATCAAGGGGACATGCAAAGTGTATGAAAACAAGCCTTGGGAGGCTGCTAACAGAAATCTTAATTATTGCACCAGACACAGCTCTGAGAATGCTGTCATTTCTGCAAGTTAGTCACAAGAACAACACTAGAGTCACAAACGTCTCTATCGACGTATGAAATCCATTTTTATTTTTTTTAAAGGAAAGGATGTTCCCACTGAACTAGGTCAATTCCTGTTACACAAGGATATACATGCCCTCAGGCTGCCAGTTAGACAGCCTTATATTCCTGCCTCAGAAGTCTTTTTCTAGACTTAGGACAATAACAAAGCAATCTTGACAGATTACACACAGCCACATTTCTGTGGGTTCTATCAATTTTTTTTAAAAGTGTTGTAGCTGGAGCTTTTCTTTAATTTTTACAAGACAAAAAAAAAACCACAACCAAACAAAAACAAGAACTGAAATGCATACCTAACTGTCTATTGCTAACACACTGTGTAATAACCCTAACCCAAGCTTCTCTACCAGATTCTAGGTTGCCTGCCTTGCTCAGTTTTATGACAAGTTACTCCTTTGGTTTCTTGTTTAACTTCATGTGAAAAACATTGGGAAAACTGCATGCCCAGTTGTGTCTGAAATGAGACACAAACCACTCCTATGTACTTTATACTTTATCTGCTTTCTTAATAAAACAGAAACATATTTCAGTATTTTCCTTGAATCACATTGCTACTTACTCAAATCAAACCTGAAGCTATTCCCAAGAAGATCTTTTACAATGATATTATTATTTAAAACAAAAACCAGAACAATTTTCTGAAAATAACCTCACTGCAGAGCCACGAAGGCAACACACTGCTTGTACAGCATAATGAAGGAAGGAAGGAACTCCAGTAAAATTGCTGATATTACACTAACAGGCCCCAGGAGAACATCCCAGGGATGCAAAAAAGAAGAAAGGTCATGTTCATTCCAGAGACACTGAAGCAGGACAGGCCACACTCCATATTATGTAGCTACTTTAGAGACTGTTCTTCAGCTCACTAGAGATGACACAGTCATATTAATACTCAATTACTCAGGACATGCTGCACTGCTATGCTTAGAAAAGGATCAGAAAGCACAGGAAAAGTCATTTTAGGGCAATATGTACCTGCTTATGTGGTTAACTTATATATTACTTTCTAAGGATTTTATATATTTCATAGCATCCGAGGAACTGAAGTTTCTATTAACTTGTAGAAAATGCTGCATGTATTCTGTTCTTCCTCTCTACTTGTAGAAAAATAATTTCTGAAAACAAAAATTTCTTAAAGATACTTGTTTCCATACAGTTTTTTAGTAGAGCTTATTGGTGTTCCCACATACAACTCATGGACTGCTCCAAACTGCCAGCCTGGGTAATGACTTCATAATAAAAAAACCCAACACTGAAAGACAAGCAAGTGCCACACAGCTCAGGACACTGCAGATTTGTTAGATGCCTCTATCAATTATTAACTTCTTTGACTATCTAAGTATAACTTGCTAGCTAAAAATAAAATTTGAATTTATGCAAGGCACAAAATCAGTTACAAGAAATACCTAACATGAGAAAAAGCAAAGAGCAGATTTGACTGATTTTTTCATTCTATCGCTTTGAAGAAAAAAAAAAATATTGAGACAAATATATTAATAATACACAATGATGCTACACATGGTAATAATGCTGTCACCATGTCAAAGCATGAGCTACAGAGAAGCTTTCATTTCCCTGGTAGTCCTGACATGGGGAGTGGTGCAAAGCTTGGAGAGCAATTCTAAGGCTACATTATTTTTCAGGCTATAAATAATTAACTGCAGTGGGCTTCTTTCAAATCCTCTCCTCACAAACAGCCAGGTTTTTCAAAAGCATCTTCTTTCTACCTTCAGAAAAGGTAGTCAGGCAATAATGATGCTACAATTCATTTTTAAAGGCACCTGCCCTGCATAACAATAATAATCTGTGAACCTCCCAAACAGCATTGAACCGCAAAGTGCTAAAAATATACAGGACAGAAGTGATGGATAAAATGACAGAATAAAGTCACAGAGAATTATGAAGTTGGTGAACCAGACTTAAAACACAACTTAAAAAGCTACCTTCAGAATGCTCATAAAAGAGATTAAACCTGCAGCCTCTGTCATGGATTTAAAGAGTAGCACTGTGCAATAGCTCAGATACAAGCAACATAAAATGCACCTGTGTTGTCCCTTCACATTATTTATTTGCAACATGAAGCTCTTGGGTTCTTGAACAGACAGTCATGCTACTAAGTGTTGTGCTTTTACCAAATTCTTGTAAGCTCTAAATCTGAACTTTGAATTTTCTTTATGCCTTCACTGTGGGCAGCATGGAACAGAACTAAAATTTGCAACTGCAAAGTCAAAGAAAGAGAACAAACATGCCCAAAGACTTTTTTATCATGTAACTCTAATCTATGTAATTGTAACCCCCCAAATACATGTCACTGAAATCTCCAGCATCATCAGGCTGGTGTATTTTGAGATAAAATTACTTACAACAAGAACTCATAACAAACAGAGGTTTTTCTCTTGCTCTACTCCTTACTGGTCGCCCTCTAGAATGGCTAATTCTGGCTCCTGACAGGTTGAGGATAAAATGAAACAGAACTCATACAAGAACCCAAACTCACAACCTTATTGCCAATTATATCACTGCTTCATTTTGCAAAGAAAAGACATGCCAATGCATTAGACTGACTTAGTAAACCACACTGCAGAATGATAAAACCTGAGAAAAGCTTCTGATCCTGAAAAGCAGCCATGATCATAATTGATAACAGATTTCCTCAGAGGAGTCCCCAAGTTCATTATGTCTCAACCTACATTCTTCCTCCACCTGCAGCTTTTCTCACCAGTTTGGAGTTTGTGGGAAATGTCACTCTCTGCATACATCCTGCCAAAGCCAATAAGCATAATTCCAGTCTCTCCAGCAGTTACTGTCAGCCAATTTCTGGTAACCCAGTCTAAGCTGCCATAATTCAATTCCCACACACTGAAACTGTTTTTCAAAACCAGCTTCTGGGAAGAGGTGCAGCAAGGTATGTTCAGCTAAGTACACAAAATACATCTCACAAGGACGAAACACAGTGTAACTTGCATTTCTGATGTCATTCAGTGGCCTGAAGGAATGCAGGTAAAAAATCCTCAAGATGCAGATTTGAAACTCCAGCCTTGTTACCGTGATGAGATCTGTCACAATCTTTCCAAACAGGTTTCAATACTTCCATAGGAAACCCAGAAGCCCTAGGAAAATCTATTTCAGCAAGAACCTGGCATGGTTTCCTCTCTCACTGTCTCCCAATATATTCAGGTTGGTGATACAAGTGAGAGTAACAGTTGACTCCTTACATTTACTGAATACTCCCACATACTGAAGTGGCAAAAAAAAAAGTTATGAAGATCCTGAAGAATCATAAGTGAACACACAGTGCTTACAAGGCATTACACACAGCTGCAGCACAGCACACTGCTAAATGCTTTTGGACTCAGCTTTGCCATGTCATTCTTGCTCTGAAGAGATAAATTAATTGCAAACAAAGAAAACAGCAGCTGAAAGCTAAGGGGCTGCAGCAAGCACACTCAAAAGTTGATTTTTAGGAGTAAATAAATACTGTCATGATGAAAACAACTCAAGTGTAGAAGTCACAGTCTTTAGCAAGTCCTTGATTCTGGTTTAAAATGGATTTTTCCTATGGCAGTGTCTCAACAGGAGAAAGGTGGGGGGAGTGGCAACCTGTCCCACAGGCACCATGCAAATAGAGCTTTTAAGTTTGCCACTCAGGAAAAAATACTAAGTTTGGCTGTTCTAGCAGGCATAATTGATATAACTGACAGCCAAAGAGAGAGTTCAGAAGGTCAGTTTTATGAACTAATCCAGCTGTAACCAAACTGCTGAGGCCTGCAAAGCACAGATGTGCACAGGCTACCTATAGAACTGTATCCACATGCAGACAGGCTAACATTTTATGAAACCTGAATACAAACCTAGGGCAATCTAAAGTGTAAGATGTATGCAGACTTTGACACAAACATCAGGTACTTAGCAGTATTTTTTCAACTGCTAAGATTTATACAAGAAAGAGCACTGAAATTTTGTGTTATGAACCAGCTATTTGGACCCTTTCCAGCTCACCAACCTGTCACATTGGATAACTTCCATCTCCCTGTAGGCATTCAAGCAATTCTTCAAGAGAAAATTCTCAGTTTTAAGTACACTTGTCTTTGCAAGCTAACACTGAAAAAAAAAAAAAGCCAACTTACATACTATATATAAATATGTGCCTGAAATACTTTCCTCTTAAGTGAATAAAGTCTTGTATCTTGCCTCCTGACACTAAGCCTTGCATGAACAATTTCCAAAATGTGCTCCAGAAGAAATACTGAGATAAAAATGTTTCCTAATCCGTGAAGCCTTTTGTTCTGAAACAGCCAATGGAATGTATCATCTTTTCAAAGGAAAATAACTTTTATTTTTGCTAGAGTGGAATAAGGGAATTTCAAGCACCATAGTTCTGAAAGTTATACTCAGAAAGAAGATCATCATGGGTTTCTCTTTAAGTGCATCTTCAGCACTTCATGCAGAATGGCATTGCATCATCTCAATCAAATTATAGGCAAACCATGCTCAATTTTCATTCCTAAATCTTGCTTAGCTAAGTCCCTTTTTCTGCTGCAATAGATATCACAGCAGCATCTCTACCAGTCTCACCAACCTGAAGTGATTTTCAAATCTTGCTCTAAAATTAATCCGAGACAGAATCCTATCATCTCTTCCATCACTGAAACATTGCCTTTCTGAAGACAGAAACTTGCAATCCTACCCTGTATTCCTTATCTGTTACATCCTGCTCTCCAGTCACCTTGATCCCACCTAGAGGTGGTTCACAAAACCTACTAGCAGGGTTTGTAAAAATGTTCATGCCTTTTCAGTCATTTCTCAGGAGCTCAGGTAAAGTTCCTTCAGCATTACCAAATTGCTGT